>NC_081411.1:267195183-267442683 GCF_030272615.1 Cryptomeria japonica
AATTGAGGAAGGCTTGTCAAATGAGACAAACTTGTGTTGAATTTAACATAAATCGTAAAACTTTGGATAGAGCACTTGCACGAAGACAAAGACTTAATGATCCACTTCAACAAGATACATGGGCATTTGGTGGGAGGCTTCCATGTGTTGATAGAAATTTGACTGACAATGTGAAGGAAGAGATTCAACAATTTTGGCACTCTAATTCTAGAGTGTCACCCAATGTAAAGGACATTTTGAAATTAAGAATCGGCAACCGAGACCGCACACCGCATCCCAAACATTTCTTGGAATCAAGCCAAACAATGTTGTACAATTTTTTTTGTGAATTACATCCAACTTTGCAAATATCACAAAGGGCCTTTGAATCTTTGAAACCATTTTATTGTGTTCCTCTCAAGATTCGCAATACCTGTTGTTGCAAGTACCATGTGGAGTTTTCAATGTACCATGAACTTTTATGTCATATTCGTTCTACGATGCATACTAATGAGATGTTGCAGGAGTGTGATGCAATGCTATTTCCGAGATCATCAAGAGACTTGCAAGATCTATTTTTATGCCCTAGAGATGATGGCTGCTATTTCTATAGAAATGATTGTTTGAATGAGAAGTGCTCAGAATGCGGTGGGTTGTCAAAGTTTGTTTCATGTTTTCATGAGGGCAGCGAACACGAGTTTGAAAATAATTATGTTGAGAAACAAAGATACGAGACAGTGAAATATACTTTGAAGAGTGGAGGTGAAGGTTCTAGATGTGAATTAGTCTCAAGAGAAGTGAGTATTGCTGATTTTATTTTGGATTTTAAGGAAAATCTTTTCTACAAGTATGCAAGGCACACCCATAGGTCTCACTGGTTGGATCGACAATTCAGGATGTGTAAGAACTCTTTCTCGATTGGCACTATTGTATCGGTGGTTGATTTTGTAGAGAACTATAAATTGCAACTACAGAATGAGGTACAATCTCAGTACTACAATTCAGTCCAGATTGCTATTTTTGTTCACATTACATATAGACATGCTCCTGATAGTATAGAAGAGGACAGGAAGATAATCAGGGAGTATCATTTTTATATGAGTGATGATAGATCACACTCCTCTGAGTATGTGCAACATTCTTTCGAGAATTATTTTGAGTTCTTGCATGAGAAAGATATTGCAATTGACTGACATATAATATGGTCAGATAAATGTATGGGTCAATTCAAGAATGCCCATATGTTTTATTGGTTGATTAGAATGCATGTGGAGAGGCGTATACCTCATATTTGGTGTTTTTTTGAGGTGGGGCATGGGAAGGGAGAGCATGATGGAGCAGGTGCATGTTTGAAGAGAGCTTTAGTTAAGGAGCAATTGAGGATTTCAGGTGCAAATTTCTCTGATGCACGTTCTATTGTTGATTGGTGTAGTTTAGCGTTGTCACATGGAGGTACTCTTGATTCAGCAGTGAGCAGATTCTTTTAGTTGGTTGAGGAGGGAACAATGGGAGATAGATTGGATTGTCAAAAAATTAAAGATTCTTCAAAGATGCATTCATTTCTCAGCTCAGATGCAAGTACATGGACCATTTGGACACAAGCGTTGGCTTGTTTTTGTTAGAGTTGTGTTTGGTGTGATTGGGATCAATGCGAGTCAAGTGAGTGGGTTGATACATGGGTTCCCCACTATCTAACTCCTTTATCTCAAACAATATCCTTGTCAAATGATGACATGGAAAGTTCACTTGAGTATGATCATCTATCAGATCTTGTACAGCCAGGACATGTTTTTGCAGTTGTTGCACTGCAAGGGAATGAAGAGAGATCGGAATATTGGTTGACACGATGTGTATAGGGAAAACAAAAGCTAACACAACCAGTGACAGATGATGATGGGTTCACATATCCTATAGGTTCAGTTGTTGTTGTGGGAACTTGGTTGCGAACATACATGATTAGAAAGAATGGCATACCTGCATTTGAAGACTATGAGAGACACAAAACCATTATAATGTATTCACACCTTATTATAGCTACAAATGTCAAGTTGCTAAAGCATCAAGCAAAACCGAAGACCAAAGAGCTATGGATAGTGACTATTGCTGATCATGAAGCAATACTGGATACTCTTAAACAAAGAGATGACCCTTCAGGCACACTTGAGTAGTAGGTCTTTAATGGTGCCTTATTTTTTTATCATGCATTTCATTTCAAACAATGATCATTAAACCTTAATGTTCAAGTTTGTTACATGTATATTAAGGATGTGTTCAAAATGTAGGTCTATTGATGAACGTTTTTTTTTGGCAACATGGTTTTTGCATGCACATAGCGAGTACACTCGATATAATTGGAAGGGACGTATTTTTGCAACACGACTTATTATCATGCATTTGATGAGCTTTACAATTTTTGTTATTAGACAACACTATTTGATATTTTTTTATGATATAATTATCACATAACCATTATGCTCATGAAGGTCTTTTTTGATGATATACAACAATATCACATTACGATTTTTGCATCAACATAGTGGGTTCTGTTGATATAATTCGAAGGGACGTATTTTTATGGTATATAATCCCACCTTTTCATTTATTATCATACATTTCAGTTGAAGTGATTGTCATAAATCCTTTATGTTCATCCATGCATTTTATGTGTAGACTAACAATTCTTAAAAATACAGGTTCATGCTAGATCATTCGTCGTTGACAAGACCCTCTCTTGGTGATGGTACATATTCCTTTGTGCATTAATGAGATTAAATTGTGGGTCTTGTTGTGTTTATTATCATGAAGATGATTTAAATGCATGTGGCCAGGACACATCTGCGGTGGATCAAATTGTCATGACAGATGATCTATTGAATCAAACATTTGACATTGATGGTCAAGGTGGTCTGTTGAATCAAACATTTGACATTTGACATTTGTTAATGTTGGGCCTTCAACATCAACACCTACTAGTCAAGGTGGTCATCGAACTTTCACTCAGCTAACCTTGTCTATTTTTATTCATTAATGGTTTATAAAATAAAGTCAGTTAGATTTTGGCAATTGAATAGTTCATTGTTTCATTTTCAGATGCTGACATCAGATGCACCTAATATTCTCTCCACAATGGAGCATGGTGTTCTCTAGCAGTAGCATCTTTGATGCTTTTGACAGTAGTATGAGTCAGATTAGTAAATTTCTAATTTGATGCTTCCCACAGGGCTTTGCAACTTCAAATTGTGAGTGTGCCCCTGTTACAAATGAATTGTACTTTAATCGACATAGATGGTCTATGATGGCTTTTTTGTAAGACTATATGGTTTTATTACATATATTGTACTTTAATCGACATATAACAATATCCAAGTGGTGGTTGGCATGAGATTGAATATGGTAGGTTGTATGCATCTTGAAGTTGAATATGATATGTTGTATACATCTTGAAGTTGAAATTTGATTAGACTTTGTCAGCATTTGATGAATCATAAATGTCATTTCATTATTAATATTGTGAGTGTGAAATAAATATCAATTACTCTGAAAGTCATGGATGGTTGTCCTGATATGATAACCACCACATGGTTGTGCCTTATGAAGAAAAGATGAACAGATAATAACTAATTGAGAACATCAATTCAAATCCATAATATAGAGGATACTAATAACAGATCTTTGTATATTTATTTTTTCTAATAATGAAATAGGTACAATTGTATTGAGATAAAATGAAGCTTTTCTCTCATATGAAGATGTCACATTGGCAAATTGGTCTTTATTATAATACATAAGACATAAGTAAAATCAAAATGCTCCCATCAAATCCTTCCAGATTCTATGTTAACTTGTGACTCATTAGTGTATGCTGGGAGAGGGAAGAGTGTGTGGCTTCAGGGTACAGTTTTGGACTTGAACCATATTGCATAAATCTCAAGGCTTCAACTTGATTATCATTAAAGGTTTCTGATTGTTTACAAAATATCCCTTCATATCCCTTCATGGATGTCACATGCGTAGGGTATGACCCCGAGCGTTTCGATCGAGTGGGGGGGCAAAACAGGAGCATGCGTAGGGTAATAATGCCTAACTTGACATGTCAAAGCTGATGGTTCGTCATCGCAATGAGCAGAACGAGAAATTGGCCACGCGACAACATTCCATTGAGTGAGACTAACGATTTTTTTGCCAACCAAAAAATTGCTGCCCTAATAAAACCGTAGGGCAACTTGAAAAACTGAGATAGGCTTTTGTAGGGACCTCTCTCGTGGCCCCGTAGGTTCAAACGGATCATTCTCAGGTGCCACGGATTCTGAGTTAGGGCCCGTCAAAGTTTGACAATTTTGAGCACTTAGGGCGCTCAAGGGACAACGTCGGTAGGGTATGACCCCGAGCGTTCGATCAAGTGGGGGGAAAAATAGGAGAATGCGTAGGGTAATAATGCCTAACTAGACATGTTAGAGCCGATGGTTCATCATCGTGACAAGAAGAACGATAAATTGACCATGCGACAACATTCCATTGAGTGAGACTGACGATTTTTTCGCCAACCAAAAAATTGCTGTCCTAATAAAACCATAGGGCAACTTGAAATACAAAGATAGGCTTTTGTAGGGACCTCTCTCGTGGCCCCGTAGGTTCAACCAGATCATTCGCAGGTGCCACGGATTCCAAGTTAGGGCCCGTCAAAGTTTGACAATTTTGAGCACTTAGGGTGCTCAAGGGACGACGCCGGTAGGGTATGACCCCGAGCGTTCGATCGAGTGGGGGGGAAAAATAGGAGCATGCATAGGGTAATTATTCCTAACTCGACATGTCAGAGCCGACGGTTCATCATCGTGATGAGCAGAATGAGAAATCGACCACGCGACAACATTCCATTGAGTGAGATTGACGATTTTTTTCACCAACCGAAAAATTGCTGCCCTAATAAAACCGTAGGGAAACTTGAAAAACCAAGATAGGCTGCCATATAGGTTCAAATAGATCATTCAAAGGTGCCACAGATTCTGAGTTAGGGCCCGTCAAAGTTTGACAATTTTGAGCACTTAGGGCGCTCAAGGGACGACGCCGATAGGGTATGACCCCGAGCATTCGATCGAGTGGGGGGGAAAAAAAGGAGCATGCATTGGGTAATAATGCCTAACTGGACATGTTGTAGCCAACGATTCATCATCGCGACAAGCAGAACGAGAAATCGAGCATGTGACAACATTCCATTGAGTGAGACTGACGATTTTTTCACCAACCAAAAAATCACTGCCCTAATAAAACCGTAGGGAAACTTGAAATACAGAGATAGGATTTTGTAGGGACCCCTCTCATGGCCCCGTAGTTTCAAATGGATCATTTGCAGGTGTCAGGGATTCCGAGTTAGGGCCCGTCAAAGTTTGACAATTTTGAGCACTTAGGGCGCTCAAGGGACGACTTCGGTAGGGTATGACCCCGAGCGTTTGATCGAGTGGGGGGGGCAAAACAGGACCATGCGTAGGGTAATTATGCCTAACTGGCCATGTCAGAGCCAATGGTTCGTCATTGTAATGAGCTGAACAAGAAATTGGTCACGCGACAACATTCGATTGAGTGAGATTGACGATTTTTTCGCCAACCCGAAAAATTGCTGCCCTAATAAAACCGTAGGAAAACTTGAAAAACTGAGATAGGCTTTTGTAGGGACCCCTCTTGTGACCCCATAGGTTCAATTGGATCATTCGTAGGTGCCACGGATTTCGAGTTAAGGCTTGTACATGTTTGACAATTTTGAGCACTTAGGGCGCTCAAGGGACGACACCGGTAGGGTATGACCCCGAGCGTTCGATCGAGTGGGGGGGCAAAATAGGAGCATGCGTAGGGTATTGTTCATTAAATGAATTGTATTGTTCATTGAATGAATTGTATTGTACTGTTGATTAAATGAATTGTATTGTTTATTAAATAAATTGTATTGTATTGTTCATTAAATGAATTATATTGTTCATTATAAAAACAACACTTATGATGAAATGAAATGAATTGTATTGTTCATTAAATAGCCATTATTAACCATTGTTAATTATTGGAATGAAGATTAAATATTTCCATGATAACACCACGCACAGATGAGCAACAATTTATATGATCGAATATCAACTTCTGTATATATAAAAATGTCAAATGATTACAAATGTATGTCCATACACAAATATGGCATAAACGCCAACTGAAACAAAATGTATGTCTAAATACATGAATGTATGTCCATATACAAAATATACATGCCAACTAGACATGTAAGCATCCCAAAACTATCTATAACATCCTAAGCTGCTGATGGATCATCAAAATCGATCCTCTTCGCCGCACTGCTCGGCTCTGAAGGATCCTGCACAAGAAAAACAAACCATGATTAATACTAGTTATATTATATAATTCACAATCGAAAAGTTAACATAAAAATGAACTATTTAATTGAACTATTCATGTTTACCTCATCTCCACGTTTTCTCTTCAACTTTGCAGGACTCTTGATGTATGTCTTGGGTAGAGGAGGTATGTTTTGAATATTTTGATACACAACCTACATATGGTCAGAAACATGACATTGATACAAGTTAGCATATAATTGTCACTGATAATAACAAATTATATCTACTAATCAAATAATAAAATAAACACACATCTACTCGAGGCATCTCTTCTTCTTCTTCAGGTATACTGGGTGTAATCATCAAGGATTTGAAGCCAAGAGTTCTTTGTATATATACACAACAAGTATATGAAACTATCAATCTATGTCTAGACATGTATAATCACTATAAGTTATTTAAACTATTCATTCAATCATATTTGCATTCAATTACCTTTGTCTTGTCTCCAATTGCACTACTAGATCCTAGATCACACTGCACCGCACTCATGCTGCTTGTGCCCTACAAGAGTAAAATAAGATATACATGCAAGTTACTACATAATCTAATTAATACAAATATAAATGATGAGCATGTATGTACAATAAAATACAAATGACTAGGTGCAATAATATGTACCATCAAGCTATCCAGGCCAAATGAAATGGCCGATAAGGTGCCCTCCTGAATCTGTCTCAACTCATCCTCAGTCATCAATTGTTAAATAGACCATGTAAATAAAAATTAGTACTTAATATTATCTAATTTATAAATATTAATTAAAATATAACATGAACTGTGAAAATACAAATCTTACCACTACATCATCAATGTATGATGATGGTGCCTCCTCGCCTCTAGCATGTGAGGACTCCCTAGGGTATCCTCCAGTCTGTGTAATAACATCTGGTGCATCATGCACCTCATAATCAGCACTGTCCATAGGAGGATCAACGGGCTGTCCAACTGGACCCAAGCATATGTGCCCACACATGACACAACTATGGGGCACACATATATGTGGAGCTAAGGATGACGTGTCACCGGCATCGGATGCACCACTACCATCAAGAGTAGGCTGAGCTACTGACGCAGCTTGAGAAACCAAAAGGCTACTCAAAGAGTGAATAGCTGATATGGTCCGTGAAGCCACCTCACAAATGATATCAGGATGCTGAACTGCAGGTGGGGGATCAACAGAAGGAGGGGGGACATATGGGCCCTGGACTACTCTGACTGCCCCAGGTCTATTTTGGGGCATACCTAAACCTACACCTTGGAAAGGTTGGATGTCAAAGTAGTTCACATGTTTGTGTAAAACAAACTCAGCATACAATTTTTTTATGAAATAGAAGGGGATATCAAGATTGTTGTTGGGTGGTTTGTCAAAAGCCATCCACCAACGATCCCAAAAAAATTTCACAATCCCATCATTTGTGCACCATTTGATAGAAACTTTTGTTTTTTTGGGATCTACGGGCTGACCAGTACGGGGATTGACAAACAATGAGGCAATTTCGGCTTTGGATATCTCAAGATCCTTGATATCCTTATACGACAAGCCATCTGCATATTTTTTCTTCATAGAATCTTGCCACAAAAGGGCGGCATCGTGCTCCTCAGTCATGGTTTCCATGCTTTTTACGATCGACGTGAGAGGATCAAACAATGGGTTTAGACAAGAGCTCCTACGATATACTTCTGCAATCCCCCTCAATTCATTCAAATTTTGTGCAATCAAATCTTGAATTGAGGGGGGGTTTGGCAAATGAGGGTTTGGTTATTGCAATTGTGGTTGGTCAGTGTTTTCATTGTTATCCCCCATTTTTAACCTAATTGAATGTAAACAATTAAATTTAGTAAATAAATTTAAACAATCAGGTATTTGATTACAAATAAAATGAATGAAAATGATTCAAAATGACAAAATTCTTACCTCTAAATCTATTTTTTAGCAATTTTTTGTCAAAAAACCGAATATCGGATGGAGCGGATATCGGATTTTGACGAATTAGCGCGACCCGTGAGTTAAAAATGACTCACGGGACTGTCACTATTGAAATATAAAAGTCTCAGAAAATCGGATATTCGATTTCAACACTTAAATTTTTTTAAATAACATATATAATATAATAATATATTATTATATTATATAATACGTATTGTATTATATTATATATATTATAATATATAATATATAATATAATATTATATTATATTATATATTATAATATAATACAATATTATATAATATATAATATATAATATAATATAATATTATATTATATAATATAATATTATGTTATATTATATAATATAATATTATGTTATATATAATATAATATAATATTATATTATATTATATTATATTATATTATATTATATTATATTATATTATATATAATATTGTATTATATAATACGTATTATATTATATTATATTATATTATATATAATATTATATTATAATATATAATATAATACAATATTATATAATATATAATATAATACAATATTATATTATATTATATTATATTATACAATATTATATATAATATAATATTGTATTATATGATATGTATTATATAATATGTAACATATAATATATTTTTTAAATTAAAATTACAAATAAAAATCGGATATCGGATTTTATCCGATATCCGATTTTATTCGATATCTGATTTGCATAGGTAATTACCAGGCCAAGGTGTACTGACACCCAGGACAAGCAAAAAGTCAACATGGATTTTCACGTTTTTAGGCGAGTGAAGAAGGCTATTTTTTTCACATCGCCACTTTTTGGCCCCCCTTGATCCTGCACTAACCCAGGAGGAAAGGGTGAGAGACATGAGGTAGAGAAAGAACAAGAAGGAGAAAAGGGTGAGAGAATCAAAAAATAGAGAAGTGTGAGGGGGAGAGAGATGAGATAGAACTCAAGGAAGATAATTAGGGCTCAGAGTAGACAAAGACAATGATGAGGGAAGTAAGACGAGAGAGAGAGAGAGAGAGAGAGAGAGAGAGAGAGAGAGAGAGAGAGAGAGAGAGAGAGAGAAGAGGTACATGCATGTATACAAACATATATATATATATATATATATATATATATATATATATATATATATATATATATATATATATATATATATATATATATATATATATATATATATATATATATATATATATATATATATATATATACAAACATAGATACATATATCTATATAAATATATGTATATATAACTATAGATATGCATATATACATACATAAACACATATTGTCTAGGTATGTCTAAAACATGTGTAGTAAATGCTAAGTTTACAAGCATACATTATTATGTCTTCATAACCCGTACGGGTTTTGTGAAACAAAAAAAAATGTTTTTAGTTCTTCATAACCCATACAGGTTTTGTGAAACAAAAAAATTTATTTCTAGTTCTTCATAACCCATACAGGTTATTTAGAACTGTGAATAGTACTTTTGGTTCTTCAAAACCCGTGCGGTTTTTGGCTTGGTAAGAGGGTTGGAAAATGACCCTAAGGCTTGCAAGCCCATTTTCCCCCCTTTTTTGTTCCTTTACATGTTTTTTCATCCTCCACCATGATTTCTTAACTTCATCGTCATCAGGTTTACAAATGATGAAGTGGGTATCTCTAAAATTACCACCATAATCTCACACATCTTCTTAGTTTTCTGACAATATAATTTTTTTAATTTATGGACAACATTAGCATAGTAAACTTTAATTTTCTTTATCAGTGCCTTGACAGTCCTCACAGACATATGTCTACCATTTTTTTAATAACTTTTGATATACTTTACCAAATTAAAAATAAATTATATATTATTGTTCTATACTAGATTCTATACCCTTAAAAAAAAAAATTGCATTTTCGATTATTTTGATGCAAGTTATGCCCAGCACACGAACACGTACCAAAGTTTCAGGATGCGATCACTTCCAAAAATCATAAAAAATAAAATAATCAATGAAAAATTACAAAAAAATACACAACTTCTAGATCTCACTCTTACCTATCACCCTACCAAAGGGTTTTGCAAAATACTAAATCTAACTATATATTTTGTGCAATGCACGAAAACAACTATGTTATATTTTTTTGAAAAAATCAGTAATAGTTTTTCATGCGTGAAAGGTTTGACCCTCTTAATCTTATCCAATTTTTAAAAAAATTAGTAGTTTAGAAACTAGATTCAGAGTACTAAAATTCTTATTGTTTTCTCAACTCCTAGTTTTGAGTGCATGACCTTCAAATAGCTCTTTGAAGTTCAGGTTTACTTGTTTTTCAGTAAAAATAAAAAATAAAAAAAAATGGACACTTATACCCCCCTTTTTGTTCACCATCTTGGTGCACTTACCCATTTATCAAATTCTTCATTACTCAATTCGCTAGGGCTAGGCCAACTTTGATCCTTTTTTGTGCTCAACCAAATTGAAGTCACCTCCTATGACCCATTTTGATTAGGAAAGTTTTTGCCATCCAATCCCATAATTCACTTCTATCCTAAGTACAATTTGGAGCATATATAAAGCATAAACTAATGGTTTGTGCATTGATAAAAGTAAATATCCACACACAACTATGTGAAGGGTGCTCACCTTTATTAATAGATTTATTCACGCAAGGAGAAAAACCAATGATAACCCCTCTCCTACCTTCAATATGTGAAGTATGAAGAAAGGAGGCCTCTCTACATATGTGGAATACAAAAGAAGAAAGATGAAGAACATTATTTTTCACTTCTTGGAGAAATACAATATAAAATTTTCAAGTGGCTATTGTATCCTTTACTCCATATTTACAATGAGGGACTGAAATCCTCCATACATGCCAAGACAATTTTTTGAAATTCATAGCAAAGAGGAGATGGAAGGATCCTCTTCATGAGGCAAAGCTTTATAAATAGTTGGCTATAGAAATAGAATAATCAATAGAACCCAAGTCCTGATTAGTAGTAGGTGGAGATCTTGATCTTTATCTTCCTAAAAGAGCCTTTTCAAAGCAATTCTTATCCACATTATTAGGAGAAGGGGATCTAGAACTTTTTCTCATAGAACAACTGATTGAGGATAAATTTTGATCCACAGATTTGGGATTAAAGTTTGATGTAACCTTTGCTATGAAACTATATTATTCTTGATTGATGGATCAAAAGGATCTTTTCTTTTTCTTACTGCTCTCCACCTATCCTCCATAACAACATCTCTATTAGGGAAGGCAGTAGGACAAGAGATTTAAGTTTTTTTTCTTTTTTTATAATTGAACTGCTGGAAAGAGCCAGCCCCATATTATCGCTTTTGACTGGAGCTTTGAACCAGGGGATCACAATGGGAAACGCATCCCTGTAGTGAACATATTGAGACATTAGCACATCTCAAATTTCTCTATGGTTGCTCATCTCCTTTATCACTCCATTGTTCTTCATTTTGTGTCCTTACGCCTCCCACTCCTTATCTCTCCACTCCATCTGTGACCTCCTTGTCACTCCATCTGCGTCCTTATGTCTCCTTATGCCTCCCTGCTCCTTATTTCTGCACTCTGACCATGGCCTTCTTATCACTCCATCCATGCGCGCCCTTATCTCTCCACCAACTGTGGCCCCCTTATCACTCCATCATTACGCTATCATTGACTGGTCTCTACCACAACTGGTAGCCTGCCTTTTTTGCCACCTCTCTCTGTCCTGTATCTCCTCCTTTCTATGTCCAGCTCCTCCACGTCACCTCCCGACTTCCGTGTTGTATGAACTAGTAAAAGCATCTAAATATGCTTCTAGATGACCAATACATGTATAAATGAAAAAAATACATAATTTGACTAAGAGAACTATTTATATATGTACCTATAAACTATTCAATAACATTTTAGATGCTTTTAACACTTACTATACAGTTTCCTCTTTATTACTTTAATGGTACACATGTAAGCCTACCACTCTTGTATATCAAGTCTACTTAATGACGTCATAATTCCCATTTACAAATGTAAGCTAAGCAATGAGGGGGTCGTAGGAATTCCAATTTATTTCGACGCCTGAGCCGTTGAAACATTACCTACAAGGCGGCGGAATTCCAACGACTTATGGAGTTTTACCGACGGCTAAGCGCAGTCATGGTCGTCGTCGTCGTCGGAAGAGTCTTCAGCTTCGTCGAAATTCCGACGGTCGTGAGCACCGTCGAAATGTCCGACTACAAGTTTTCAACGGCGTTGCTCGTCGGCAGTCCGATGAATTGTAGTTGGAATCCCGACGAACTGCCGTCGGAATTTGAAGCCAAATGTACTAGTGACCATCTCGCCCTTCTCATCCACCACTATTACTCTTATCTCCTCGTCTCTCACACTTCCAACTTCTGCACTAATAATACCAAATACCATACTTCTCATTTCCAGGATTTTTTCATCCTTTCCCATTCTTGTCAAATCGTTGTACAAATACTTCATGCGCTCCCAAAATCTGTCTGCTTCAATCACTGAGATGCTGGAAATGGTGCTTATCTCCTTTATAATCTTTCTATTAATGTTTTTATAATTAGGATACGGTTGAAAATGACTTTTCAACTTGGCGAGAGCATACTCAACCTCAGCACTGAACTCCAACATGTCAAGCGCTTTACCCACAAACAGCAACATAATTTCTGCACATGTTAATCCCTCTTTCACCTGTTATCAGAGAAAACACACATTAATCATATCATATATCATACATCATCAATGGAATGATCAAACAAAATTTCAAACTACTTAACTGTTTTAGTTAAGGGCAGATTTTGAAAAAGAAATTGATTGTAATTGAACATCTTCTCCCATTCTGATTTTCTGAGCTCTTCTTCACGACCCTTATGGAAATGCCTCTTCTCCCCATCTTTCTATCATCTCCCATGCATTCTTGTTGGAGATTCTTCCTTTGCCATCCAACACCACCACTATTGCTGGAGACCATGACGACAAATTGTCTGGGACTTCTATTAAAGAAAACAAATGCCGTAATGACCGTTGAATCAACCATGGATTAGGGACCACTGGCCATGGAACCTTTGCAGCAACTCTCTTGAACTCATCCTCCTCCGTCTCATCACAATCTGGAACCCAGACCACTTCTACCAGATTGTGATGGCTGTGTTGCATCTTCATATATTTATCATTGAATGTTGAATAGCGCATCTTGGATATGAGTAGGCTTTGTTGGAGAAGTAATATCACTTTTCCTTGTAAATCCATGAGCTTCACCTACAATTTTCGTTATAAACTATATGTAGCGTTACAGACTGGCATTGGCCTTTTGATTCATAATAAAAGTCTGAAACTAAGTAACTAAAAAATCAATAAATACCTGCAGACAGTTCTTAAGGAGGAAATCTGTTTGCAGCATTGCTCTCAGGATTTCCACATTGCTTTCACTTAGACCTCTTAACAAAAATGCTGGTTCATTTAATATATACGAGACATCTTCCCATACGGACGGACATTTTATTGCTTTTACTTCTGAACCAAATCTGCTCCTGAAAACAGAGGTGTATCTTCCATGGATTTGGGGGAGTGTAGCAGACACCTTACCAAAGAATAAGGAAGTCTTCTTGCTTGAAGGTGTGTAAGCGACAATCATCTTTGTCACCTCAGATGGAAATGCACTGAAATGTCTGCCGGCATATATGATTGACCAGGCCCTTGTGTTCACTTCTAGCTATTGCGTACCCTTTTCGAATAACTTACCCTCTATTTGAGGGCGACTATACCCATAATCTTCAATAATGAAGATGAGACAAGAGGCGGGTGGAAGGGAAGATGAATAGAAGGGGCGTCCATGAATGTCAGTTAGTAGACCTTCTTCGTCAAATATCTTTGTTGCCGCTGCCTTCAACATCAAAGCTTTCCGTCCCTCCTCAGTTTCCTGCAAAGCAAGGCATGTAATGGAATGATTCAAATCTTTCGCTCGCTGCAAATGAAATAAATTCAAATATAAGATATAATTATCAATTGCAGATAAATAATCACTCCTACCTCCCAAGAAGATCCTGTTAGCACCACGACATTCCAGTCTTCTTTTTCCCTCTGCATTTCTATCCACCGCCTGATCATCTTTTCACTATGTGAAATATTTAACCGCCACAAGGTTTGAATAGACCCTACAATGTCCATCCATTTTTCACCTAGGCTCTCCCAATATGAAAGGTCTAATTTTATTACTGATGTCAGGCAGTGAAAATCGCTAGAAAGCTCCTCCAGGTTAGAGCACATTGATAAATCCAGCGGTTCCAAGCATCCAGGCTGACTGAAACAATTTGGATAGGCTTTTGCATTCGCACAGATCCAAGTATTTAAGAGCTCTAAGGAATCCAAAGTCTCTGCACAATTCTTGTATCTTTCCATACCCTGATAATTCTAAGCTTTCTAAGCATTCAAGCTGACCAAAACAATCAGGAAGTTTAGACAAGCTTTTGCATTTGGACAAATCTAAATATTTTAAAGCTCCAAGGCATCCAAAGTCGCTGCTCAATTCTTGTACGTTATTGTAAAATTTTAGCTAAACCTGCAAATAGAAAACAGATCTACACAAAGATCTAGCTAGAAAAGAAGAAAAGCAAAATTGCAGATAATAGCACAGAAGATGAAAACTAGAGCAACTAAGAAAGGAAATTGTATTAACCATCTTATCATTTACAATATGCAAATACAGATTTATACAATAGTAACTGTAGAAATGGCAGTGAAGTTTTCGGAGATTGTGAAGACTAACTTGTTGTTCGCATTAGTTACCTTATTACAAAGAGTGCATTAATCATGCAATCACAAATTTTCCATAAGTCACAGCTTATTTTAAGGAGCATGTATCAGCAGCTATTCGTAAATCACAGAGAGTTGAATTGCAGGTAGTATTATGCTAACACCCCCCCTTAAGTCTAACTAAGAAGAGAAGCCTAATGAAAGGAAAGAGGAAAGAGGGAAACCCCAGTGGGAACAAAACTCCCCCTCAAAATAGACACTAACTTTGCATGACACTTAATATGCTACAATGTCTTGCAATCAAAGGTCTTGTAGAAAGTGGCTATTTGTGCCTTCACAAAGAAGAGAAACAATGTAAATACAGAATAAAGCAAAACGAATGTTGTAGTAGGTTCCCCTGCAACAAATGATGCCTCTTCCTTTTGGAAGATAGAAACCTCGAGTTGTCAAACTGCTGAATTCCCACTCCAGTGAAATGTATGAAGGAATGAAGATGAACGATTCTGAAAAATACTCATGTTTCTCCAATCCAATGTTGAACTCTGACTCTGCCATACAAGATTCCAGAATAGTGACTATTGAAGTGTGAGATTTGTTCGGATATGAATCAGGATGTGTCAAGATAGTAGCATGGAGTGGTTGAGAGAAAACAAGAGAATCCAAACAAAAAGAAGATGCAACTTGATGTGAGCCGACATCAAAGAGAAGACATGTGTCCTCAAAATTGTCATCATGATCAAAGAGAGATTCAACAAACAAATGATAAATGTCTGATACGATGATATCTCACTCATCAAGAAGACAAGAATGAATCTACTGAAGAGAATTTGAAGTATCATTCGAAGAAGCCAAGATCTCTATCAAACTCGCAAGTGAAGGTGAAGGTACATCAACTATTTTTGTAGGTGGAGAAGGACCAGCTTGCGATTCTAATGCATTCCCAAAACAGAGTAGAAAGGCATTATGTGAGAAATGGGGACACCATTCACACCCATGTTGATTGCTCCCACAATACCTGCATATGCAACCCTTATACATATATATCATTCACTCCTTAAAAATATCTCCAAAAAGATACAAATACAAAACCTTCAATACAATGGTTATTCCAATCTAAAACAGCTCTATCTTCAGTGCCTGCAAATCAAAGTGTTTATCTTTTTCTTCCTAGCAACCTTGCTCTGATACCATGTAAAATTTTAGCTAAACCTCCAAATAGAGTACAGATCTACACAAAGATCTAGCTAGAAAAGAAGAAAAGAAAAATTGCAGATAATAGCACAGAAGATGAAAACGAGAGTAGCTAAGAAAGGAAATTGTATTAACCATCTTATTATTTACAATATGCAAATACATATTTAAACAATAATAACCGTAGAAACAACGGTGAAGTTCTCAGAGATTGTGAAGACTAACTTGTTGTTTGCATTAGTTAGGTTATTACAAAGAGCGCATAAATCATGCAAATAGCATGCAATCACAAGTGTTTCATAAGTCATAGCTTATTGTAAGGAGCATGCATCAACGGTTATCTGTAAATCATGGAGAGTTGAACTGCAGGTAATGTTATGCTAACAGTTATCACCTCCTGATAATTCTAACCTTTTCAAGCACCTAAGATGGCTAAAATAATCAAGAAGTTTGGACAGGCATTTGCATTTGGACAGATCCAAGTGTTTTAGAGCTCCAAGGCATCTAAAGTCGCTGCACAATTCCTATAACTTATCACAGCCAGATAATTCTAAGCTTTCCAAGCATCTGAGCTGACCAAAACAATCAGGAAGTTTGGATAGGCTTTTGCATTTAGACAAATTCAAATATTTTAGAGCCCTAAGACATGCAAAGTCACTGCATAATTGTTGTAACTCATCACACCCTGATAATACTAGCTGAAAGATTCAGGTAGCCTTGATAATCTCTTGCATCCAAACATGCTTAATGTCTTCAACCCTGCCAAGCAGTGAAAATCATCACACAATTCTTGCAAAATTTCACAGTCATCTAAGCATAGACTTTCCAAGCAAATGAATTGACTGAAGCCGACGGGAAGCACCTTAAAGCTCTTATAGCCATTCATTAATATTCTAATTCTTCCAGAAAGACAACTCGCAAACCTTGTTAGAGAGACTACTCAACATACTACAGCCCCTAAGATTTATAAATTTGAAGCATGGTAAGTCTTCAATCTCTTCTGATAAGTGAAGGAGATTAGGGCAATAGGATAAGTTGAGTGGGTGTAATGACAATAGCTTCTTTAAATCACATGGGTGCTCTTGCAAACTTTTGGAATTTGTCAACTCAAACACAACAAGGGAGCTCAGATCTCCAAATCCTTCTTATAACCGCATAAGGTTATCACACCTGAATATATATAACTTTTGTAGTGATCGGAGTTTCCCGATTGACCCTGGGAGCTCCTTCGGACCTTCAATGCTGGACAGTTTTAGTTTCTGTAGACCATAAACCTTCACAAAACTAGAGTCTTCTGTATTATGAAATCCCTCCAATTCCAAATGTTTTAAATTATTAAGATGTCCAAACCCTATATCTGCATGTGTATTGCTCTCATCAGTTCCCCAAGTCTTCTTCAGTTTGAGTACATGCAATCCAGAAAAATTACCACATTTCCACACCTCAGAATCAAAAACACCCAATCCAAAGGGGATGCCCAGCTAATGAGAGATTTTACCATGTTTAATTTGGTTTCATTATGAAGGGATACAAGGAGGATGTTTATCTATTTCTATCATGAGAGATTCAATTTTATGACGGGCTAACTTAGACCATAAAACTAGGCAATAAAGGCCAATAGCATCCATAACATTCGAAATATGCTGTTTAGAATTTTGAAGAAAAAACATGTTGTCATTAACAAAATGAGAATTGATAGCCACATCATTACTAGGGATAGAGATGCCTTTAATTAATTTCATTTGATTTTATTTTTGCAACAAATATCCAAGTGCATTAGCAACCAAAACATGGAGCAAAGTAAGAGGATGTCATCCTACAATCATATCTTCATTTTTTTCCATTAGAAATTAGGTTAATAAGGTCCACGTTAAAATCTATCCCTAATGATCTTGACTTCAAAGATTCTAAATACAATATATAAAAATTCATCTGTAATAATCTACCACACTGTTTTATAGAACTCCATTGAAAGTTCATCTATACCTAAACTTCTATTAGAAGCCATAGACAACTTCATGTTCTAATTCTTCAATGCAAAGGTTACAATCTAAAACTTGGCTATAATCAACATCTAATTTCTTTGGGTCAATGATCTTTTATAATATCTTTTGAAACAGGTTGAAAATCTTATCGATGTGATTATTCTTTAAAAAGATAAATTCATATTGATTTTGAAAAAAGACTAAATCTCTTTTGATTTTGTACAAAGAAGACCCTTCTCATCTTAAATTGTCCTAATATGCTCTTTTTTTATGTTTATGGTTAAGAAATTTAAAAACATATTTGGAACCCTATCATCCTCCTTGGCCTAATGTACTCTAGCTCTAATTTTTTCACCTCATCCGTTATAATTATCCATTTTTTGTAATAGGGCTTTAAAAAATAGCTATAGAAGATTTTGAGTTTATGTCATTTTTCTTTGCATTCAATAATTTTATGTTATGTTTGAGTTTTCCTTTGAGATATTTTTCCTTATGTTTATGTTTCCATTCCATTTTCCTTCCAAAGGCCCACAAGAATTTAGAGTAATGAAATGGCCTAGTACCATCATTCCCTATAAGAGCCTCCCTCTTTTGGCTTGGGGATAAATTTCCAAAGACCCACAAGAGAAGGCACACAAAAAGGACTTTTTATATTAGAAGTGTTGAGTTTGTATGAAAAACTTGAGTCATTGTTGGACTTGAAATTTCCAAGAATAGTACAGATGATGGGGAAATGAACAAAAAGAGTAGAGGAATGGTCCACTTTAATACAAAGTTAATTATAGAGTCTTCTACAACCTAAAGATTAGGTGAAATGTAGAATTTATCTAGTCTAATAAGTTTTCTATCCTCTCCAAACCTATAGTTAGGGCAAGTAAAATAGTTATTGTGATGGCTAAGATTTTTGTTGTGAATAGGATCTAAAACACCAATGAAACTATGACATTATAAGTATTTATCAAATTCTTCATTACTCAATTTGGTAGGGCTGGGCCAACTTTGATCTGTTTTTGTGCTCAACCAAATTGAAGTCACCTCCTATGATCCATTTAGATTAGGGTATTTTTTGCCATCCAATCCCATAATTCACTTCTATCCTAAGTACAATTTGGAGTATATATAAAGCATAAACTAATGGGTTGTGCATTGATAAAAGTAAATATCCACACAACTATGTGAAGGGTCCTCACCTTTATTAATAGATTTAATCACGCAAGAAGAAAAACCAATGATAACCCCTCTCCTACCTTCAATATGTGAAGTATGAAGAAAGGAGGCCTCTCTACATATGTGGAATACAAAAGAAGAAAGATGAAGAACATTATTTTTCACTTCTTGGAGAAATACAATATAAAGTTTGCAAGTGGCTAGTGTATCCTTTACTCCATATTTACAATGAGGGAGTGAAATCCTCCATACATGCCAAGACAATTTTTTGAAATTCATAGCAAAGAGGAGATGGAAGGATCATCTTCATGAGGCAAAGCTTTATAAATAGTTGGCTATAGAAATAGAATAATCAATAGAACCCAAGTCCTGATTAGTAGTAGGTGGAGATCTTGATCTCTATCTTGCTAAAAGAGCCTTTTCAAAGGAGTCCTTATCCACATTATTAGGAGAAGGGGATCTAGAAATTTTTCTCATAGAACAACCGATTGAGGATAAATTTTGATCCACAGATTTGGGATTAAAGTTTGATGAGGGGTGATGCAACCTTTGCTATGAAACTATATTATTCTTGATTGATGGCTCAAATGGATCTTTTCTTTTTCTTACTGCTCTCCACCTGTCCTCCATAACAACATCTCTATTAGGGAAGGCAGTAGGACAAGAGATTTAACTTATTTTTTATTTTTTTATAATTGAACTGCTGGAAAGGCCAGCCCCCATATTATGGCTTTTGACTAGAGGTTTGAACCAGGGGATCACAATGGGAGACGCATCCCTGTAGTGAACATATTGAGACATTAGCACATCTCAGATTTTTGTCTATGGTTGCTCATCTCCTTTATCACTCCACTGTTCTTCATTTTGTCTCCTTACGCCTCCCACTCCTTATCTCTCCACTCCATCCACGGCCTCCTTGTCACTCCATCCGCGCCCTTATGTCTCCTTATGCCTCTCTGCTCCTTATTTCTCCACTCCGACCGTGGCCTCCTTATCACTCCATCCATGCGCGCCCTTATCTCTCCACCAACTGTGGCCCCCTTATCACTCCATCATCACCCTGCCGCTGACTGGTCTCAGTTGTGATCTGCCACAACTGGCAGCCTGCCTTTTTTGCTACCTCTCTCTGTCCTGTATCTCCTCCTTTCTATGTCCAGCTCCTCCACGTCACCTCCTGACTTCCGTGTTGTTGACTAGCCTTCTCCGTCCATCTTCAGTTGTCCACGCCTGCAACCTCGTTCACCGAGCAGGGTACGAACACCCTCTTGTTTCTGACAACTCGAGAGGACACCACCTGCACATATCACTAAACCAGTGATTTTTGCAACATGATGGTTCAACGAATCGAACCCAAGACCTCCGCACTGCTACGGAGTTGCAACGGCAATAACAGTAGAATTATTGAAGCTTTGGGCATGTGTTGAGTTTTTAGACATAGATACAACTAAAGTTTCATTATTAATCTGTTATTGAATAGTCTAAGTAAAGACTAAGGTTGATTCATTTTGTTCCTTCTAGCCAGAGAATCTCTTATCAGATGGCTTTCTTGTTGGCAGTAAAAACATGCATTAGGTTTGCTAAGGTAAAATAGAGGATAACCTTAATGTTTTCAAGTAATTGATTGTTGAGGTCCATTTCATCAAAGACTCTTGGGTGTACCCTTAAGCTAGAGAATGTATAGAGTAATTCTTACACCAAATAATCTTTTCCAGTGAGAAACTACTTCTCTCAAGAAGGGTGTAAAGGCATAATTTAGAAAATGGAGCTCCACCCACATAGGGTATCGTGATCTAGGATGCCTTTTAGGGTGAAATTTCAATGTTCATGTTTGTAAGTAGAAAATTTATCCACAAATTATCCATGTTCCTTATTGGAGAACAACCTGGGCATTTTGAACATTCTTAAACATGCAAAAGGCATAGCCCTTTGCTAGACCCCTCAAAGTTTTGATTTTCGAGCGCCTATTTTTCCAAATAAGTTTTTCCCACTTATAAAAATCAGATTTAGTTAAGACCCCTCGTAATAAGAACAAAATAACTGGTCTATGTTGCATTCATCAATACAATCCATAAAATCATTAGGGAGGATAATTTTTAGGGTTTTACCTATGTTTCTCTTCCATTCATGAGTGCTCTATTTCTCCATTTTCATTTGTAGTTTTTTCCACAATCTTCATAGCTGCAATCTCATTATCATTCATAAAGCCACATTTCTATATTCCTCTGCAATAGCTTCGTTGAGTGTCCCATTCTTGGAATGACCCTCTCTCGCCTCTTATTTCAACCTCATTCAAATTGTTCCCTCATTCACTTGCATTGCCCTCTAGGGTTTGTTCTCAGTTTGCTACATTTTTTCTTCCTTCTTAGTGCCATTTGATGGGAATTGCTTTAGGATGGCCACATTTAATGTTTGGAAATATTATTTTATCTCCCATACACATTTAAAACAATAAAAAACTACTTTTTAAAAACTTTTCTTGAAATTTAGTAAATTTAGTAATTAAATGGGTTCCCACCAAATTAATAAGATTGGAACCACGAACAATTCCAACATCTTAGAGGCACAAAAAATTATAAAGAGGATTTATAATTTATCTTGATCCTCACCTTGTCATTGAAATTTGAGCAAAGTGCTGAATTTTAGGAGCTCCTTAAAATGTGAGTCGTACAAAAGACCGTTAAAAAAAATCATTTTTGACCTTGAAAATCATCCGATTACAATGACACTAGAAGTGGAGAGTGGTGATGTCATTCAAAGACTATAATTTTCAAAACGAACATCTTTTCACATTTTCACTATACTTTATGAATCCACACAGAAACATCAAACTATTAAAATTGGGCCCAAAATAAATGTGATCACCCTAAAAATGAGTATGGTATGTTCATTGTGAATTATCTAAACTTTCCATGAAGCAGATTTTGAAAATGATTTTTGAACAACCTATCTCTCTGGGGCCTAAAAACAAGCCTTCTTTACAAAATTAAAAGAAGTTTTAAATGAAAAATGAAACACAAAACAAGAAAAGTATAATATTAAATATATAAATTAAACAATTAAATAAATTAAAATTCTTGTTCACATTTTCTGTGATATTTTTTAATATTGTTACAAATAATAATTATTGATGTAACTAAACTATGACGTATTTAAACGTATGAAATTTGTATGAACTAGTAAAAGCATCTAAAGATGCTTCTAGATGACCAATACATGTATAAATAAAAAAAATACATAATTTGACTAAGAGAACTATTTAAATATGTACCTATAAACTATTCAATACTTCTAGATGACCAATACATGTATAAATTAAAAAAATACATAATTTGACTAAGAGAACTATTTAAATATGTACCTATAAACTATTCAATAACATTTTAGATGCTTTTAACACTTACTATGCAGTTTCCTCTTTATTACTTTAATGGTACACATGTAAACCTACCACTCTTGTATATCAAGTCTACTTAATGACGTCATTGCAAACGCGTTAGGGATTCAAATAAACAAAAAAATTAATCGTTACAATCACAGCGTCAAACTTGTAATCGTAGAGTATAGACCCACATGTAACTCAAGGAGAACGATATGTTTTAAATCTTTATTGTCTTATCCATTAGTTGTACACCATGTTGCGTCTATAGACAAAATTAGAAGCTTACGTTCTCTTCACTTTCTTACCAAAACCTTCGGAAGTTACATGGAAGCAGCGGGAAGGTAACACGGGTTCGATGTGCTTACGTAATGCACGCACTAACTTTCATTCTATATACTGTCTTACTGCGAGATAGATTAGAGGGGTGTGTACTTATCCTCTGCAATTCATTCTTTCATTTACATCGGCAGTAATGGCTTCCCCGACATCCCCTGCTACGCCTGCTCGGATCATCGATCACATTCTCAGGACAGACACAAGCACGCCAGACTATCTCCAAACATTAGTCAACAATATTGACACTCTACTCGATCATTACACCAACAAGGTACAAAACCATACATTTTCCTACGCTTTTTAAGTATTCATTTGTATATAGTATTGCTTTTTTAATAAGTTGTTTTTGTTACAGGGGAAACAAACAACCAATGATGATAAGTCGACTTTTGTGCGAGATGGGCTACCCTCTGCATCCGAAGTCGCCAAATTCTCAGAAGAAGCGTCAAAAAGTGTCAGGCTAATTTCCACCGAGGTACTAATATCACATTCATGTCTTTTATTTTTCCCCTTTGTTTTCAGGAGCTGAAAAGTAAATAATTTTTGGAACGAATATATGCAAGTTATAACAGAAATTTGTATCGTTAACATTGATTTATCCTGTTGAGTTTGCATGATGTTTTTCTCAAAAAGAAAGATGAATTTGTTTGTTATCTATCGTGCAGCTAGCATACATCTCTGGAGACACACACAGTACTGCTATATCAGTATTGAAAGCCATCGGAGGTGTTCATTGGGTTGGGGTTGGGTTTTTAATGGTAGCGGCAGTTATTGCAAGGCTAGACAAAATAAAACAGAACAAGGCGGAGTGTTTAGAACTTCTGAAATCCATGAACGGCCTGGCCAAACTTATACTGCAGCTTCAGCGTCTTCCGCATCTGAAGAAAGAGATGCATGACAAAATGAACGAATCCATACATCTAATTGTGGATGGGGCAATCTTATGTTGTGTACAGAAGAAAAGGAAACTCTTAGGAAGGTACATATTCCTTTTATTTATTCGAAAACGAATTCTGTTGTTATCTCTTTAAAAAAGGGTATTGGGTCTGTGGTTTTATCTGTGGTTGTTTTTAATATATAACAGCTACTGTTAGATCCATATTTCTTTCATCACGTAGATATATTTTGAACTGTGAAAGGAATTCTATTTGTTAAGATTATTTTTGTGACATATTTCACCACAGATTTATTTAGTATTACATGGATACCAGCTATTGCACTGATGTTATAAATGAAATGTTTGTTAGACCTATTTTTACATAGAGTGAACAGTAGAGATAGATGTTGAATTTATTGTACATTCGTTTTCACAAATCTTATATATTTTGCAATATATTTCTTCAAGTTTTGTGTATTATAATAATTCTTATATTTTAAAGATCAAAGGTCACAGTGACATAAAACGACTAAAATATTAAATGATTGCATTGACTAAGTGACAAACAACTTGGTTTTCTTGATGGGTGCTTCCTCTCACATGGTTGGTTGCATGGTTACGACTTGGCGATACTATTAGGTAGCAATATACTTTTGATATGATTACATATTATTTTAAACCACATGTCTATGTTACTTCAACAAAAATAGGCCTGCTACATTTGAGGGATCACCTTCTCATAGACAAATAGAGCTACCATCTTTGCTTTAATACCAATTTGGTATGATTCAACATCCTTTTAGAAGAAGTTCTAGACATGATTGTGATTGGTAGGTCTATACTTAAAGTATCAAATTCATGTACTTGCAGAGAACAATTCTCACTTAATTTTTTGATTCTAGTCTTTTGTATTTGCATAGTTTTCCACTACAATGCATGCAAAGAGTCCCCTATAATTTGCTTCATATGCACCCCTAAAATTTTTAGTTTCTTTCACTATAGAAGGGTGTACAACATTGTTTCTTCTTAATGCTATTTAACACAAGTAATGTTTATGTGAGATAGATTCTTCAATATTATCATTACTGATGAGCTATAATGGAGAAGTAATCAACTCAATACTTTATGCTTAAAATATTTTTAATTTTTAGTCTTTTATACTTTGGTACCTAGATGCAATTATTAACCATTAGGTCTTGGGCTCCTTCTCATAGGTCAAATAATAGAAAATATGAACATTGTGTCCATATTTATCCTACAAAACATTAGTTGCATTAAAGAAAAAACATTGGTATTAGTCCATCTCTAGTCTCTCAAAATAGAGCCAAAAAATTCTATTTGCATTCTAGAAAAGCATTTTGGAGGACTAACCCAACAAACACTAGGTAAATTAGCTCATTGACTGCTATATATCTTTGGACATGATGGACAAGCCTCAAATTTCAAAGAATTTTTCTTGAAGTATTAGTTGTAGGGAGATTGGTTTTGGTGTGTCTCATTTTTAAAAAAATATAGTGGTAGTGTTTCTTAAATGTTTCTTGCAGAATCTACACATTTTTTTATTACCATATTTGATAGTAGAGTGCGATTTGTGTAGAATCTAGAGGTCAATCATTTGTCATGGTTTCAATGAGTTTTATTTTTTGAAATTTGTACACAATTGAATGATTTTTTGTTCTTTTATTTCAATCTAAAACAATTGTGTCATTATCTATTAATTTAAGGATGGGATTTTGGGAAAGCTATCTCATACTCGAAAAATAGCTATTAGGTAGTTGAAATATTCCTTGGCTCATACATAAAACAAAGTTTAACTCACAACCTATATTTTCATATAAAAAGTTGAAAAAATCTTGACTCTGTTAAATTTTGTAACGTCGGTCGTACTATTTCATGCTTTCGATATATATAATTTTACACCGTTCATGGTATCGGGTGGTAAAGCGATTCTCAAACAAGTCGCACTCCTTCCGATTGAGTAAGTAAATGGTGACTAGTTTATATACTGTGGTGAGAGGTACATGGGGAAGAGATTTATCTTCCCACGTGGGAAGACATATCTCTTCACTATGTAACCCCTCATCCACTTATATAGCATGCTTACATTGAGGAGGATGGACACACCACAATTAATAAGTATTGTGCATCTTCAAAACATGCTATAGCAGATAAAATACAACTTTCAGATCATATCTCCATCTCTTCTATTTTGATCACAGAATTTTGAAAGAACTTAACATGGTATCAGAGCCAAGCTAAGGAAGATCATATTAAAATTCTGTAATGATCTCATAAACTTTCACCAGGCTCTTACTAAGATCACATTCCCATAATCCTAATGGCAACTGAAGTTAGCTTTGAAGATAGATTAGATGGAGCATCAAATTTTGTATCTTGGAAATTCAGGATCAGGCTTGTTTTGAAAGAAAATAAAATTGACTCCCATGCCAAAAGTGAAATTCCTGAACCCTCTGATGATATAGAGAAAATTCAGTGGCACAAGGACAGTGAGAAGGCCCTTAAGATAATTGTGGATTCAATAAGAGACCACATTGTACCAATTATTTCTAAATATGAGATGGCCTTTCAAATGTTCAAAGCACTAGTTGACATTTATGAAATCAACAACACTAGCAGGGCTCTGACCCTAAAGAATCAACTACACCATATAAAGATGAATAAAAGAGAAACAATTACATCTTATTTCTTGAGGATCACTGAGCTTAAGGATCAACTATCCACTATTGGACTTCTAGTAGACAACAAAGAACTTTCTATGATGGCCCTAAATGGACTTCCTACCTCATGGGAATCGTTCATTCAAGGAATTAGTGCTCGTTCTAAATTTCCCAAGTTTGATAGATTGAAAACTGATTGCATTCAAGAGGAATCTCGGCTTGTCACAAGAGGAATAAAACAAAACAATGGTAATGAAGACATTCAAGTTCTAAACTCTAATTCCCACAAGAAAGGAAAGAAGAAGAACTTTAAGAGAAAGAGGGACAACAACTCAAATGGGAAGAGGTATTCAAAGAAGAAGAGAGACATGTCTGAAGTACAATGTTTCAGATGTGACCAATATGGGCACTATGCAATGAAGTGTCCAGACAGGATCAAACAACAAGCTTCAATGGTAGAAATTAAGAAAGGGAGTAATTCTGAGAAGCTAGTCTTCTACTCAGCCCTCTCTAGTCAAGTCACCTCCAGTTTCAACACATGGGTGATTGACAGCAGAGCATCTCGACACATCACTAGATTTTGTGAGCACCTAGATACACTTGTGGAAAGTTCAAATGAAGAAGTGATAATTGGTGATGACTCAAATTATCCAGTTATCGGAATAGGAACCTGCAATATCAACCTAAAGTTAGGCATATCCCTAGAGCTAACTAGAGTTCTATTTGTACCTGGTATAAAGAGAAACCTTGTCTCAGTTTCTGTACTTGAAGATAAGGGTTACAGATTAACCTTTATCGAAGGAAAGGTACTTGCTTGGCCAAAGAACTCCACCATCAAGAAAGCCCACACTATTGGAGTAAGACAAGGGAGCGTCTACAGACTTTGCACCACTCCAACTCTAGCCTTGATTCATGAGACTCCAGATTCGAATGAACTTTGGCACTAAAGATTAGGGCACCTTCATTTCCATACCCTACCTAAGATAGAGAAGATGGTGATCGACTTACCCAAGCTAAGTAAAAAATCTGAAGGAGCTTGCAAAGGGTGTGCCTTGGGAAAGAATACTAAAGGGTTTTTAAATTCTAGCAATAGTAAATCCAAAAATGTATTAGAATTAGTTCATTCTAATTTATGTGGACCCATGTCAGTACCCTCATTAGGGGGATTTTTATATTATGTAATATTTGTAGATGATTATTCTAGGAAGACCTGGATATATTTTCTGAGGTACAAAGAGTCTCAAGAAATCCTTTCTAAATTTAAGGAATTCAAAGCTCTTGCAAAAAAATATGACAGGTAACCAAATCATAACCTTAAGAACAGACAATGGGGGGGAGTACACTCCTGATATGTTTAAATATTATTGTATAAATGTTGGGATTAAGAGGGAGTTAACTGTACCTTATAACCCACAACAAAATGGGGTAGCTGAAAGAAAGAATAGGACTATAGTAGAAGCTACTAGGGCTATGTTGTTTGACCAAAATATAGAAACCTCATTTTGGGATGAAGCATCTAGGACAACTGTGTACATTCAAAATAGATGTCCTCATTCTCTTCTTAACAATAAAACCCCTAAAGAAGCCTTTACTGACAACAAACTTGACATAAGTCATTTCCAGATCTTTGGGTGTCTAGTCTATATTCATGTCCCCAAGGAAAAGAGGTCAAAGTTATAACCTTTTGGAAAGAAAGGAGTATTTGTTGGGTATAGTGAAACCTCTAAAGCCTACAGAATATACATACCTGGTCAAAGACAAATTGAACTAAGCAGAGATTTCATCTTTGAGGAAGACATAGCATTCAGGAGGTCCAAAAGCTCTAATGAATTAGAACACCAAGATCCTCCTACAAGCTTGGATGAGGATTCCACCCCTGAGATTCAGAGGGAGACCCCTGAAGATGTTGAGCATGAAGTTCAAGGCTTACCTTTAGAAGAAAATTATCCCGAAACTAGGAAGAGACCACTTTGGGCTAAAACGATGCTTCAAGAAGCTGAAAATTATGCTGCTCCAAAGGGGATCTTCAAAGAAAGAAAGAGACCTAACCTATTTTCCAGTTATACTGCCTTGATGAATGAGATCATTGACCTTCCTATGTTGGAGATGCACTCAAGCATCAAGTTTGGAAAGATACTATGTCAGAAGAGTATCAGTCAATTTTGAAAAATGATGTCTAGGATATTGTGCCTAGGCCTAAAGGCAAATTTGTGAAATCTTCTGAATGGCTCTTCAAAATCAAACATGCAGCATATAGTAGCATTTAGAAACACAAAGAAAGGTTTGTTGCTAGAGGTTTCTCACAGAAAGAAGGTATTGACTTTGAAGAGACATTTGCTTATGTTGCCAGATACACTTCTATCTGAGCAATTTTGTCTATTGCAGCATCTAAAGGATGGAAAGTCCATCAAATGGATATTAAGACTGCTTTTCTGAATGGTAAGATTGAAGAAGAAGTTTATTTGGAAAAACCTTAAGGTTTTGTGATTCATAAGGCTTAATCACATATCTGTAGACTAAAGAAAGCTCTATATGGACTGAAAGAGGCCCCCAGAGCATCCAGTATGAAAGAATTGATCACTATCTCTTGGAATTAGGGTTTTCCAAGAATAAAGCATATCCAAATCTCTACTACAAGGTAATCAATGGTGAATTATTAATTCTTATTCTTTATGTTGATGATCTTAGGATTCCCATAGATACTGAGAGGGGGGGGTGAATCAGTATCTAACCAGTGATAAGAATTTCTTAAGTTAAAACATGCAGAACATAAAATAGCAGTATACCGGTATGCAATAATTAATGCAATATATAGAATCAGAAACATCCACATGAAAAGAACACCATAACACAAGATGTTTAACGAGGAAACCCAGTGTGGGAAAAACCTCGGTGGGATTTGTGACCCACAATATTCACTCACTGGCCAATAAGAGAATATTACTTACAATAGGGGCCTGCACATGCAGGAAGGCCAACTGCCTAGAGCTCACTGCTCAATGAGAAGTCACACTGACTTACAATGAGGATTATACTAATCCAAAGATCTATACTGCTTTACAATAGCATCTCCAATGCCAGATTCAGTACTGGTTCTAACTCTGTTCTTTACATATACCCTTGACCTATAATTTGCACATTAGGTCTGCCTAATAATTTTTTTTTATGCTCGCTACCTTACCTCTCTAAATGTCTACAATGATCTCCTTTATATACAAGACTAATTTTACAATTTGCCAAGCCAGCTTACAATAATAAACAAAATATTACATATCAAAAATCATGTCGGCCTTTATGCCGGTATACATATTTTCTTCTGTGCCGGTGCCGGTGTAGAGTGATCTTGTTGATGTCGGTGCACTATCTTGCTTGTGTAATGCTTTGTCGGTATGAAGTCTTGCCGATGCCATAGGATTGCAAGGTTGCCATCAATGACAAAACCTTCAATCACACACAATGTCTCATTGGAGTGTCCATATTCCAACAATCTCCCCCTTTGGCATTGATGGCAACACTCATGAGAGAAATTTCAAAAAGTGTCCAAAATGTGTAGTCCAAAAAAAATTTACCAAAAAGAATGTTTACCAAAAATATGAAGGGCTCCCCCTAAGCATATGATTCCTGTCTTTGAACTTTCTCATCCTACTACTCCCCCTTTGGCATCAATGACAAAGTTTGTCAAGATGTTAGTAGAGTTTGTAGTCATATCCTCAACCTTGTAGTTGGGTAGTTATTATCTGAAAAAGATCGCCCAAAATTAAGTTTATACTATCCATAAAATTTTTGCTATCTTTTATTGTTGTTTCAGTCCTCTTCACAATACCGGTTAGATGTTGTAATTTCTCTGCCGGTGTTTTACTTCCCTGTGCTAATGCCTTTGAGATTTCCTTCCGCACAGATGCTAGATAGTCCAATCTTGGACTCAGTTTAGATCTCAAGTGTTTTGCCTTGTTTATTATTCTCTCTTTCTCTCTTTCCTGTTTAAGCAATTCTTCCTCAAAATTTGCTAACTTACCTTCAAAAACAGATAGTGAATCCGGTGAGTTGACAGAATTGTCTGCAAGCTTATTTATCTCATCCTATGTCTTGCTTATTTTCTTGTCAATATCTACAGTCAAGAAGTTTGTTTTGCATGTGTCTTTATACAGATTTTTATATTCTTTCAACAAACTACACAGTTTCGGTAGAAGTGTGTCAAAGTCTCTGTTACACTTCTTTATTTCTTCTTCAAAGAATTTCTGTTTCTCCTTTTCTACTATGTCCTTTACTGATTCTTCCTTTATTTTATCAATAATTCTAGAAATGTATTTACATAATGTATCCAACTGTCCTAAAGAATCTTTATTATCTATATTACAATCAGGAGCAATTATCTTCAAAATTGGTATTGAATCATCTATTGCTTTGTAAGCCTATGAGCTGCAGTCAGTTATTTTCTTAATGGATTCAAGCAATACCTCAGTCACATTAGTTGACTTGAATTTTGATGATGGTCCAAGAGTCTGAGTACCGGTGGAAGTGACCATGCTTGTATTGACCTTTGGTAGGTCAGTTTGTGTTTTTATTTCTTTTAGCACTGGTTTTCCTGCTTCATTGCTTACCGGTGGCATTGTTTCCTTGTGAGCCTGTTCCGAAGCCTTTAGCTCTGTTTGTGCCTCAGATTCCATCTTTTTCCCTGTATCCTCTGCCGGTTGCTCTGTATCTCTTGTTACTGGAGGCTTTTTAGCCATACCTGACTTTTCAGTTGTATCTTTATCAACTGTTATGTTGATCTTTTGGGTATCAACATTTATAGTGTATAGGACTTCAGGATTTGGATTACTATCCTCTACATCCATGCTTTCTGCTGATGGTTGGTCTTCAGGAGTTGTGATTTTCACACGTGGAGGTAGGTTGTCTTTAACCTTTATGCTTGGAGGTCCACCAACTTTTCCTTTCCCTTTGTCCTTATCCTTCTGATATACCTTAATAGGCTTGGGATTCATGTATTCTTCTTGTTTTTCCTTTTCAACCAAGAATATGTCCCAGCCATCTTCTATTTCCTCTGTAACTTCTGTAACTCTTCCTGCCATTAGTGAAATATGTCGGTGTGCAGTGGAGAAAACAGTCCGGTTTGCCTGAGCAATTAGATCATCAATTTCCTTTGGGGAGTTTACCGGATATACAGCAAGTAGTTTTTCTATTTTCATTTTCTTGTCTAATTCAATCACTCCTTGCCTTCTGGCCTCAAGTCCTTTGTATAAAACATCAGGTATTTCATTGATAACTTCCATCAAAAACTTTTTGAACATGTCCATATGCAGTATTACACTCTCCTCAACTTGCCCTTTCTCATCAGCAGATAGGGTGTCATAAATTTTCCCTATGTTTTCTAGTTTTCCTTCCTCTGTGATCTCATTTAGCAATATGTCTAGAGGTGCCAAGTCAGTTTTTGTCTTTTTCTTTTTCTTAGGAGTTAGCTTCCTTTTAGGTGTGACCTTTCTGACTGGAGATCTCACAGCTTGTTTCTTCTACCTTCTCCTTCTAAGTGAAGGAGTGGTTGCCAGTGAGGGATCTCTTTTCCTAACAACTCTTTTAAAAGTTGCTGGCATGTCACCTTCCGAAGAAGTACCTACCGGTGATAGATGAGCTTCAGGTTGTGGGGCAACCAACTCATCTTCAGCTATGCTAGTTTTCTTTAATACATCTTCCTTAATGGCCTTTGCTTGTCTGGATCCTTTCCTCACAAATGCCTCTACCTTCTTCACTCTTTTCTTGGATTGTATTTGGCTTTCTATGTTTCAGCACTACCAAATACTTCTTCCTTAGGTTCATTAGGGGCTTCCAGAAGTGCTTTGGCATAAGTTTCAACTATGTGTTCATTTGTCTCATAGCCCATTTCTGTTACCCAGATTGTCCTTAGGATGACTGCTTCCATCCATATTTCATCCTTTTTAATAACAAAGCATATATCATCTTTGTATTTATCTACAATTTTCTGAGATAACCTTATCCTTTTCTTCATTTTTGTCTTTAATGCTTGGAAAAAGTCATGAATGTTGTTTTCCTTGTTCTCACCCATGGTATTAAACAGTTCTATCAATTGCTTTCCTATCAATATGTCATATCCTAGTTCTTTATATCCTATACTGGGAACTTGTTTGGTTATATGAAGCATTAGGCATACTAACAGATTTCCAAATCTGAAAGTTCCTTTCTTATCCTTCTTTATCTTTCCAAGGTTGTTTGTCAGTTCATCCTTTAACCATTCACAGATGTCAATTTTTGCATTGTCTATTATCATATCATAAGCACTCTTAATGCATAAACTTGAAATTGAGTTAAGTCTATTAGCATGAGTGGCTTTGTAACCTAATATCATACTTAAGAATCTCACATTTGTATCCTTTACATCGTTAACCCTTAGAGATCTTTTATCAAATGTTGCACCTGTTAGGTCTATGACTAAATCATTTGAAACCTTCTTGTTTTTGTCTGGTCTTTTATCGGTGGTCGGTAACCCTGTGACAGCCTTTACCGCTTCCTTGGTGATCTTATGAATTGCATCTAACCAGAAAAATTCTCCATAAACTCTACTTAACACTATCCTAATCACATCTTTAGGAAATTCAGGAATGCTAAGGATCTATGTGAATCCTAGGGTTTCAATAACCTTGTGTTCAGCTTTAACATTGCCGGTATCATCACATATCTCGATTTTATACATGGTTTTGATTTCCTCATCTCCTAACTCTTCAATATTGCAGTGGATGTACATTCTAGGGTCTTCAGCATATACAACACCTTTAGGAATTTGAGAAAATGCACCTAAGGTATCATCCTTCTTTGCTATTTTGGGGACTAACTGAAATATGGGCCTAGGTCTTTTAATTACTTCCACAACAGTAGGGTTCGCTATGTATTCAATTGTAGAGGTGGATGCCATGATTAAATACCTTTTTCTGTCTTGGATAAATGATTGCTTGGAGTGTGCTTGCTTCTTGCTCGAAATGCCTTAGCTCAGAATCTTCACGCTCTCTGAAAGTTTGAAATCACAGTGAAATGAAATGGAGCCAAAACCTTATTTTATAAAGTCTTTTTCGCTATCTACCACATTAATTGCATGCCAGTTGAGTATTCACTTAACAAATTGTTTGTCGGTTAAGTAATTTTTAACTTCTTATCTCTAACCGAGGGAATAATAGCACGTATCATTAGATTGCCAAACCCTCAAGGAAATTTTCTTCAATTAGATGAAGAACTTCCTGCCGGTGGAGCACTGCTATGTCCTACCGGTGAAGCATCACTCCGTCCTGCCGGTGAAGCATTTGTTGGTTCTACTGGTGGAGGAGTATTCCCAATGTTTAGATCAGCTTTTCTAATCCATTGCTTTGAGAATTCTTGCTTAACCTCTTCAACTTTTTCTTTTCCTTTCAAGCTAGCACTTTTGTTGTCTACCGGTGTACTTTTACTTCTACAAAATTTAGCAATATGCCCAATCTTGTTACATGCATAACAAGTTACATTATTTTTTTGAATAGCTTTCCCATAACCTATGCCGGTTTGTGTTCTGCATTGATTAGATAAATGTCCAAATCTTCCACAAACATAACATCTCACATTCATTCTGCAGTTTTCAGAGTTATGACCAACTTTGTTGCATTTCGAACATTGACCAGTGGGTGTATTGATATTTTGATAATTCCTAGATCTACATTCATTTGCACTATGACCATACTTATTACAGTTAAAGCATTTTCCATTGAATTTATAAGCATTAGGTGGTTTTACCAATTCGCTGTGATCCTGAGTATTTGCAGTACCAGAGGTTTCTCCAACTTCAAAGCCAATTCCAGAGGTGTCACCTTTAGGTTTTTTATTCTTCAATAAGGTACCAAGTTCTTCTGAGCTTTTCTTGAATTTTTCTTTATGTTGATTTGCAATTTCCAATTCCCTTTCCAAGATTTCTTTTTGTCTCATTAGTTCATTTGAGTCATTCTGAGTATGCATCAAATTTGTCTTCAACATGTCATTTTCATAGCTAAGTCTTGTGTTCTCATTTGCTGCATCACTTAGTCTTCTGGTCAATTCTTCTTCATTCTTCTTTTTATCCTCAATCTCTTTGCAAAATCTCATAGTCATATCCTGCATTTCATTTTTTGTTGTCATGATCTCTTGTTTCAGCTTGCTTATCATATAATTAAGAGATTCCTTTTCATCTCATTTTGCAATTTTTCACAAAGTTCTCTTCTCTTATTTCTTGTAACAATAAGATTTTCTTAAAGTGCCTGAATGATATCTTGAGCTACTCTTAAATCATCTTCTAATTTGATATTTTTCAACTTCTCTGTATCATAGTCAGTAAGAGCTCCTTCAAGTTGCTTCATCAGATTTTCCATCTTTACCAGTGTCAAGATCTTCCTCAAGCTGTTAGGCTTCTGAAAATAGAGGACCAAGCTCTGATACCAATTGTTAGGATTCCCACAGATACTGAAAGTGGGGGGTGAATCAGTATCTAGCCGGTGATAAGAATTTCTTAAGTTAAAACATGCAGAACATAAAATAGCAGTATACCGGTATGCAAGAATTAATGCAATAAACAGAATCAGAAACATCCACATGAAAAGAACACCATAACACAAGATCTTTAACGAGGAAACCCGGTGTGGGAAAAACCTCGATGGAATTTGTGACCCACAATATTCACTCACTGGCCAATAAGAGAATATTACTTACAATAGGGGCCTGCACATGCAGGAAGGCCAACTGCCTAGAGCTCACTACTCAATGAGAAGTCACACTGACTTACAATGAGGATTATACTAATCCAAAGATCCGTACTGATTTACAATAGCATCTCCAATGCCAGATTCAGTACCAGTTCTAACTTTGTTCTTTACATATACCCTTGACCTATAATTCGCACATTAGGTCTGCCTAATAATTTTCTTTTATGCTCGCTACCTTACCTCTCTAAATGTCTACAATGATCTCCTTTATATACAAGAGTCATTTTACAATTTGCCAAGTTGGCTTACAATAATAAAAAAAATATTACATATCAAAAATCATGTCGGCCTTTATGCCGGTATACATCTTTTCTTCTATGCCGGTGCCAGTGCTAGTGTAGAGTGATCTTGTTGATATCGGTGCACTGTCTTGCTTGTGTAATGCTTTGCCGGTATGAAGTCTTGCCGGTGCCATAGGATTGCAAGGTTGCCATCAATGACAAAACCTTCAATCACACACAATGTCTCATTAGAGTGTCCATATGCCAACAGATGATCTACTAATCAAAGGAGAGGATAATTGTATTTCTCAATGTAAGAAAGAATTAGCCTTTGAGTTTGATATGAAAGATTTAGGAATTCTTCACTTTTTCCTTGGATTGGAAGTTTGGCAGCAAGCAGATGGTATAATCCTTAATCAAGGAAAATACACCATTGTTATACTCAAGAGATTTGGAATGATGGATTGTAGATCCATGACCACACCTATGGAGACAAATCTACACAAATTAAAGGAAGCAGTTGCAGAATCAGAGTTTGCAAATCCTACCCTCTACAGACAGATTATTAGATCTCTGATGTATTTGGTAAACACAAGACCTAATATATGTTATGTTGTTAATGCACTAAGTTAGTTCATGTGTGAACCTAGGGAAATACATCTTGTTGCTGCAAAACATATTCTGAGATATCTTCGAGGAACTATTGGTTTTGGTCTGAAGTATAAAAATGTAGACCTTGACCTACATGGATTCACTGATTCTGATTGGGCTAGAAGCATAGTTGACAGGAAAAGCACATCAGGATGTTGCTTTAGTTTAGGATCAGGAATGATCTCATGGATATGTAGAAAATAGTCTCCAGTTGCTCAGAGTTCTATAGAAGTTGAATACGTTGCAGCCTCCATGGGAGCAAGAGAAGCATTATGGCTTCAGAAACTACTTGTAGGACTGTTTGGTCAACCTTTAAATCCTACTGTCATCTACTGTGACAATCAGAGTTGCATCAATCTTTCAATGAATCCAGTATTTCATGACAGGTCTAAATACATTGAGATTCCTTATCACTATGTTCGAGATATGGTGGAAAGGAATGTGATCCAACTGAATTATATTGGTACAGGTGATCAGATTGCAGACATTCTTACCAAGTCTCTCTCCAAGATCAAGATTGAACACTTTAGAGATAAACTTGGTATGGTTGAAAATGTTATTTAATTTTGAGATAAAGTCTCATTTATTCTGATATACTAATATATTTAAAGATGTTTAGTGTGTAAACTCTTTTATTTGTCATGTGTGTGACTCGATGACTACATGGGCCTTCTGTGAACATTATTGAAGGGTGACAACTTTTCAATAATGAACACTTGTTTCAAATTGATATTGTAAGGTGACGATTTTACAATTATCAATTTAACTATATTGATGGATATCATGTGACTTGATATCTATGGACATGTCATGATAATATATATATATATATATATATGAGACATTATGGTAGATATCTGTTGGTTGATATCATTAAATAAACCATAATTATGATAGAGATCTTCATGGTGAATATTATGAACATAATATTCGCGGACATGCCATGAAATCATTATCAGTATGGTAGGCATAATGTGACTTGATGCTAGTGCACATACCTTACTTGATAACTATGAGTTATGGTGAGTATCATGAGACTTGATATTCATTGTTGAACCATATCTCTAAATATCACTATGGTGTGATATCTCCTCTCTTCACAATCAATGGATGAATTGTGATGTTTTTTCTAACATGAAATGTGTCCTCCCTATTTAAGAGGGAGTGTTAAATTTTGTAACATCGATCGTACTATTTCATGCTTCTGATATATATATATATATTAATTTTTACACCGTTCGTGGTATCGGGTGGTAAAGCGATTCTCAAACAAGTCGCACTCCTTCCGATTGGGTAAGTAAATGGTGACTAGTTTATATACTATGGTGAGAGGTACATAGGGAAGAGATGTGTCTTCCCACGTGGGAAGACATATCTCTTCACTATGTAACCCCTCATCAACTTATATAGCATGCTTACATTGAGGAGGATGGACACACCGAAATTAATAAGTGTTGTGCATCTTCAAGACACGCTATAGCAAATAAAATACAACTTTTAGATCATATCTCCATCTCTTCTATTTTGAGCACAGAATTTTGAAAGAACTTAACAGACTCAAGTTTAAAAATCTACTAGCTCTGGAACTAATATTTTTAGATCTAATTTTGATTTATTATAAATAAATTGAAGAAATGGTTCTAGAGAGATATTTGTTAAAAATGATTGTATGTTTGTTTTTAAATTCTGAAGGTAAATGAGTCTAAAACTCAATATTGATAAAGCAGGTGCAAGAAAATAAATTTACAGGAGACCAAGCTTTGGATAAAGATGTATCTCAATCTACAAAATTTATTTCAATTAAATAATTGGAAAAAATGCCTTATTGGTTGCAAGATATGAGTAGATAGAAAATTTAAGAAAGGTGAAAGTATGATGTCTTTAACATATTATGGTTAATCTACAACTTTGATTGGTAGGATGTTTTGATTGGTTTGCTGGAGTGGGGTTTGCCCTTTTGTGTTGTGGGTCTCTTTCTTGGGATACTCTTGCCTTCCCTTCATAAAGTCTAGTTTTTTGGTGTCGCTTCCTTCATGGAAAGGGTTTTGAAGGTGCTTCATGTTCTGTCCCTCGAGTGACCCTATGGAGGTGGGTATTGAAGTTACAATGTTCAATGTTGCTCCTCTTGTTAGGCATAGTTTGGGTTTCTTGTGATTTCTCTAGATGGTGTTGCTCTTCTTAGTGGCTACTCTCCTTGTATTGAAGTGGGTGAATTTGTGATTGGTGGTGAGAGCTAGTTACCCTGTGAGTGTTTAACCAGAGAGGGATCCTTTTATTGTGTGCTTACTTTAGTGTTAAATCCCTACTGCTATTGGAGGTTTCTACCTTTCCTAAAGATCTCCTCTTTTGGCCCTCACCCACCCTTTCATGTGTGGTGCCTTGCTAGGGTGATGCCCATCAAATCTCTCATTTTGTGTATATATTGGGATCATTTCATTTCTGGCATATTGTCTAGGGCCTCTTTCACTATGTTTTTCCTTTATGGGATGTTGTTCCCTAATGTTCCTATTAACAATTTGCCTATTGAGGTGGCCTATTTTGGTTTATTAGATAGCCCTCTTGGAAAAAGGTTGCAAAATGCCTTCCAAAATTTGTCGATTGTTGTTTATCCCTATGGTTGGTTTGTTTCCAGCTTAAGAGAGGTTTTTAATAGGATGGTTTGGGGTGTGTTGTTAAACCCATATGTTCTGATTAGGTATTCTCATGGGTTCAAAACTGTGGGTCTCGTCGGTTATGGCTCCTGTCAAAAGCCTCTCTTCAAAAAAGGGTCTGTCTTTTTTGGTGTTTCTTGGGTTGTATCACTTCTTGTGAGCTCTCTCCTTTGGTGTGCCTTCATGACAACTTGCTCTAGTATGGGCCTATCTTGATTTTTATTTTGTTATAGTACAAGCCTATCCCACTTTGATTGGTAGGATGTTGAACAAATATGGATGGCTGACATATTTACATATTTTTAGATAAATAAAGAGATCATCTATATCAACCTTTTTTTCTTGATTCTTGAATTAAACATATTAGTTAAAGCTACAACATTTATATTTTCACTAGTGTAATATCAATTGCAAGGAAATTAGAGTTATGAGAAATTTGATATACTTGATCATCTATTTTAACTTTAATCTAGAAAGAGATAAATGAATAAAGGATTTGATGTAAATGAAATTAAAGGAGTGCAAAGAGGTGTTGTAAAATATCTTATTATATTTTTATCTATGAGGGTTGTAACATTCAGGTGGAAAATGATACACTCTAAAAGCCCGAGGGTGAAAAAGGGTAAAAACTAAGCTAGATGCTCAAGACATGATGTTTAGATATCTATAATTAATTTTAGTATGTGTATATATTTTTATAATATGATTTACACAATGTTAGTGTAGCTAAAAGATGAATTATGTGAAGTTTAGCCCTTAGAAAAAGGGAAATAGAACCACCTCTCTTATGACCAAACACATTCTATTATTGCAAAAGCATTGACTATATAAGCTATGGGTAGAGAAATTTTAGATATGAAGGTTCATAAATAAAATCTTAATTCAAAATGAATACCATTGGTGATATAAAGATTTGCACAATAAAACACTATATTGACTAGTTTATGGATGTAACTTCTATTGAAATGATGTGGAATAAAACCCTAAGACAAAAATTTCAATCTAAAGATCTTGATTCTCATATCATAACATGGCAGAACAAGATTAGGCCTTCTTAGTATCCTCAAAAGAGAGCTAGGCACTTGTGGTTCCTATTCCATTTTTCTTGTGATTAGAAATGAGATATTGAAGTTTGTGTATGCGATCTAGGTTGACTATTAAAAAAATTGAATTTCATAGTAAAAAGTAGATAGTACATGAGAAATAGAAATAGTAAGTTAAATCAAGAACAAAGACATGAAGAGGAACCTGGATCCAACATCTAGAGCCAATTATGTAGGATAGAGGCATTGGGTTCTCTCATGGTGCCCCAACCTAGAGGCTTTAGGAGCTTCAAAATGATGATCTAAAATGAAATTAGGGGGTTCTAGACAATTGCCTCTCAAAAATATGGCTCAAAATACTAGGACAATGGCATTGAGCTCAAGTATGGGGTTTTGAATCTTTTCAAATTGTATTGAAACCTTTTAGTATCTTATTTTCTCTTCTATAGATTTTCTACTACCATATATGCACAAAAACACATGAAAAAGGGAAAAATGTTATGTCATTTAGGATCTTTTATATGTCAGATTCCATGTTGGTGTTTCCTATTCTAGAATGGCTAATGAAGGAGACCTTAATGCATGACCTTGCAAGGATAGAAGCTAAACAAATTATGAAATGTTAAATTGACAAGATATTACCTCAAGTATGAAATGCTTCATGGAATCTCAAACAAGTTTTAATGTGACGCTCATGAAGTCTTATAATATGATAGTGCATACTTTCAACATGAAGAAACATAATGCACAACTAATCAATATTGTCATAGTAGACTTGAATGTTTAAATGCTTTGCTCCTTGAGTGTGAATATGTGCTTCATATCTAAAGAATGTGGAATTACGTTACTAGATTTCTTAGACCTTTGAAATGAGAGAGGGGCTTGTATTTATGTGTAACTTACACTTTTATGAAATAAAGTTTTGGGAAAGGCTGACAAAGGAATGTTAATTCCCACTAAGTGCAAGGTTGAATTTCACTATTTTAAAGTTGAGCTCCTTTTTTTCTGGATAGGGGCATTGGACACCCTATTCAAAATAAAATTAGGTATAAAAAGGGATAGGAATAGGCAAATGAATCAATTTTATAGAAATAGTTTTAAAATTAAACATAAATTAGGCACCTTTACCAAAATGGGTCGTAAACCTAGTGTGAAATTGTTAAGTTCAACAATTTATGACACTATATATTTAGCCCCCACTTTAGCGAGGATAAGAACTTACGTTCATACCCATGCTAAAGTATAGAGAAGCCAAAGATTATTTAATCAAAACATTGAATAAACAAGACAACTCCAAGCTTAGCAAGACAATAACCCCCAAGACTTAGGGTCTTATCAATCTAAAATATCAAGATAAAAGGTCAAGAAGAAGTGAGAAAAAATATGATCAACATTGAAAAAGTACATGGAGCTTACATAGAACATGCATGAAGAATACATGGAGCAAACACAATATGGCATCTAGTCACTATTAAGTTTGTAGACTCTCATTAAGATCCATAACCATAATTAAATAACATTGGTCTAGGACTAGTAAGATCTTTAAACACTTACTAGGAGTTATTTCACAAATATTTAAGTCATGGCCTCTTAGATAGCAAGGTCATATGCTTACTAGAAGACATTTCCACAATGGTTCAAAAGTCACAAGGCTAGTAAGTCGTGTTATGCTGGGTGGCTCATGAAAAAGTGAAGGTCTCATGGATTAGTAATAAAATTATCATATATACTAAGTGAGCTTCACGCCAATGGTATCAAAGATTACACAGCAAGAAGAAAACTATTTTTTCTTGGTAATATTGATAGAATTCTTCAAAAGGGTGTTGTGATATCACAAACATATTACGTCACACATGACGAGGGAAGAATAAGTATGATTCAAGTTGTCATAGAAGGGACACTCACTTGACAAAGGTGTGGTGAAAAACTAAAACAATATATAACACCCCCATTACACTTTATAGTATAACGTGAACATAAAATTTAGCATAATAGAATATGAAAAATCTGATAAAAGTATATAAACTTGTGACACTGTATCTCAAAGTGTTTACAAAATGAAAAGTGCAATCAAAAGATGCTTATAATTCCCAGAAAAGAAAAAATGGTGGAAACACATGTAGAACAAACCAAAAAAGTCATCACACAAACATTAAAAAAATTAAGAGCCAAAATATCAAGTAGTCAACCAAATTATAAAAAAATGAAAATTTGATTAGAATATACCTAGATAAAAATCTTAAAAATGGATTGTTACAAAGAACTTTGAAAGACCCTTCCAATGATACAAGAATCACTAAAGATAGAGAAATTGGCTAAAAATTATGAGACATAGAATGAAAAAGTGCATCTAAATTTGATAAGAAATAAAATGAACTAGTAGAAAATTTTGAGAAAAACTATCTATATCTCTAGAATGTACATGAAAGTATCTCTTTGATGATATCACATTTGCATAATTTCAGCAACATATGCTCATGTTATGCAAAAGCAAAAATGACCCCTTTACAAAAGATTGAAGGAGTCAAGGGGGCTAAAAGGGCACACCATTAATGTCATGTTGACATTATCATGATGTTAGTAGATGTAATATACTAGGAAAAAACTTCGATAATTAAAAAAATGTTGAGTTGCCTAACAAAATATTATGTTAGTAAAAAAAAGTCAATTAGTTGTCCAAAAAGTCATTGCACTATTGTTTTCATGGTTGTTTAATGTTTCATTTTATCATCTACATCCAGTGCCAACTTGTTCATTGGTAAGAAGTTTTGAGTGTAACTTAGAAGAGTTCAACTATTAATTATTTAGAGGAGTTTTTTGTATCACACTATTTATTTAGTTGAGCAAAAAAAGTGGAACATAAAAACAAATGAAATCACAAACTTACATTTGTCCTTAGTCAGCTCGATAATCCTCATAGAAAAAGAGTGCAAAGCCAAAAACACCTTCAACACACAAATCATTAGTCCCCAAAATTTCTTACCCTGTTATGTTTAATGAGAATGCACATAAGTTGTTTGACAAAATGCCTCAAAGAAATGTGGGTTCATGGACTAACATGATTTCAAGATATGCACAATTTTTTTTAAGAAAATTCTCATGGAATGTCATGATTGCAGGATATGCACAAAAAGGTCTTTCAAGAAAATGCAATGGGCATGTGTAAAGAAAAAATTCATAGCTTTTACCAACATTTTGCCTCCTCGTGCCACAACAAGAACTTTGGAATAGGATATGTAGGATTATATACTTTTATTGTGATCTTTGGATTAGGATATGCACTTTTATTGTTTTATTGGTGTCATAGACAAAAAAATTCCACTAATTATGAGAAATCCAAAAAGCCTTTATTCTAATTTCATTAACTGTAGAAGCTTGAGAACTCTTATATTTGATTATATTTAATTTTTTGCAACTCCATAAATATGAATCTTTTGTTTTCTATCAATTTATTCTTTTATTGTCTGTCAATTTATATGAGCGACTCATTCCCTTATAGATAATTGTAATATGGAGGGGCGCTCTACATTTTGTCATGGTATATTACAAGAATTTGGAAACTAAAGGCCTAATTTTTTCTTGGTAAATGAATTCAATATAGTTCTTAAGTTACATTTGGCATTGAGAAATGCATATTACATTATACTAGTTTTAGATTACTACAAAAAATTTTGAAGGGAAAATATTCTTACCACTACTTATGGCTAATTTTTTATTGTTTTTTCAAATTAATAGACAAATTCAATAATAATGAAAGATGGTAAGCTACTCAATAGCTTGTCTTCTACCTTGAAATTTAACATCCATACATATAATTGCACTCCACTAGAACAACAAATAACAATACAAAATCTAGGTTTGGTTTGCTTTTTGATGCTGTGAAAATACCCTATTCTTAAATATTATGAGTTCTTACGCAGACATTAAATGGACCTACTCATTTGGCTTAGTAGCCAACATTTTCAAGGTCCTTGATTTTGAATCAACAAAAAATAGTCTCAAACGCAATAAAAGAAACCTAAAATAAACTTAACATAGAAGCTTGATATAACAGATAATTAGGGTATTGCCTTCACAAATATCGTACAATACACCACTGTTTTCTTCTAGTTCATTCATTTATAGATTCTTGCCTTTAACTATATGATTAAAAAAAAATACAAACACTTTTTGCTTTCTAATATGGAATGCAGAAATTATATGTATCACAAATATCTACATTTTCATAGAAGAAGTTTATGTAAAAGTTAAGAAAAGAAGTAAATAAATAATGAAGGGGAACCAAAATGATCTGTTTGACAACCCAGAAGGAGAGTGCCATGGGCTAGTAGAATGAGTGACAATTGCATGTTCTGCGTCCTCACATAAACCAAAAAAAGAAAGACAAAATCCAAAACCGAGCTCACCACAGTGTTTAAAACCCCATGGTGAAACCTTCAGCACCTAATTGCTTGCCCAATCCCTAGAAAATGAAAACCAGCTTGGAGGGATCATTCCTGTCCACCAAAAAAAGCCGCATCTTCCAAATAATGTTATACATATCTCCAAAGATGCTGAACGAATAGACGGAAATGGATATTGAAGCCAAAGCTTGGGGTCGTGAAGAGGGGTTTGTTGTGTTTGAGTTGGAGGCTTTATGTTGCATGGGTATTCAAGAAGCTATGCAAGGTGCTACTTGAAGATGAAGCCATGCCTATTAAATTACAGTCACCTCTGAGCCTTTTTAGCCACGAATAGAGCAATGTTTAGAGAGATGTGCATTCTCTTGCACGAAGATCATACAAACCTTCCGTAACATCCTGCAACTGTAAATGCAGACCAATAGAAATGTTTAAAAAAACTTTAGATTAATGTGAGTTAAAAAATATGCATCTTCATTCATAAAAATAACATATAGGAGTAAATAATGAAAAAATATTAATTGTGATTGATTGTTGAAACTTCGTTTAATCTGTTGTTATTGTTGAAACCCTCCACTATAGTTCCAGTAGGCAGGAACTGATTAAGTTTGTAGCCTCTAAAGAAAACATATCATAGAATGAAAGGAGGCATTAACTATGCATTATAATGTACAATTCGTTGGGACAAAACTGGCCAAAAAAAAAAATACAAAATAGAGCCTAGAAAGATATGAAAACTATAGCTAAAACTGACAGTCAAAGCGATTAATATTATTGAAAGCACATAGTATGGCGGTGAATGCATGATCAGCATGCGGTGCATACAGAATGACATGTAGATATCAACGAAAGGTATTCTCTCTATAGTTATTTATATATTAAACTTACTAAATTACATGTAATTGACCACCCATCCCCATATATAGAGATCAACACAAATGTTGCATCCTTTTAAACTCTTGCTTTATTCTACTATTTGAAAAATGTACTTGATACCTTAATTCTTCAGTATTATTCCTCAGGATTTTGAAGATAGCTGATGTTGTTTGAGCATGCATCTTCAAGCTTAGCCGCTATTTTTGGCTTTGATGTTGTTTGAGCATGCATCTTTAAGCTTAGCCGCTATTTTTGGCTTCCACCGTCAAAGACAAAGTCATTGTTATGCATCGCTAAACTCTCAAATCTATCGTAGCTTTTTTTTCATTCACCATATGCTCCATATTTGGACTTCTATTGTAATTTGTTTTTTAGGATTCTTAGAAATAAAGCATGCTGTGCATGTGGTTAGATTAATATTAGAACCATCACCGTGTAATGCATGCCCATGCAAAATTTTCTTTAGTTGGCCTAATTTAGTTTTCAACGAATAAGTTTATTTTTTACTTTAAAACCATAAATAGCTCTTGCCACCGATAAATGCATGCTATGCATAATCAGATTTAAGCAGTAAATACTTAATTTTGTAATCCTCTTGAAGTCTATTTTTAGAGCTGCAAAAACTATAAATGTAGAGCTCTATTGTTTTATTTATTATTAAGCTGCAATAAAAGAATTTCTGTGTGGAGTTCTGAAATAGAGCATTTCTTTTAATTCTGAGTTGTGTGTTTATACCTCTGCAATATTTATTGCTATTATTGTTAAATTTTTGTTATTATATTTTGTTAATTGGCTGACTATAAGAACAAGGGGTTCTAATTAAATTCTACAAGTGGTATCAAAGTAGGTAATATTGTTTTGGGTTAAAATTTTGTTGTAGAATTTCGCCAAAGTTAATCACGTCAAATTCTAATAGCATGCCCATTCTAGAATTTGATGGGAATGATTATGATTATTGGTGCATTAAGATGCTAAAAAAATTTATTGGAAAAGATTTGTGGGAGATTGTTGAATCAAACTATGAGGAGCCAGCTAATTGGAATGCTCTTACAACCAATGAAAGAACAACAAGAAAGGAAGCAAGGAAGAAGAATACTCAAGCTTTGTTTCAGATTCAAATAGCTCTTGATAAGAGCTTATTTCCAAGAATATCAGGAGGAACAAATGCCAAAGATGCTTGGAAGACTCTACAAGAAGATTACCAGGGTAGTGATCAAGTTAAGGTGGTCAAGCTTCAAACACTGAAGCGAGAATTTGAGAATTTGAAGATGCAAGAAATTGAAAGTACAAGTGACTATTGTGTCAGAGTCAAAGATGTAGTCAATAAGATGGCTACACTTGAGGAAACTGTAAGTAATGAAATTTTGATCAAAAAAAAGGTATTGAGATCTTTGACACCTAGATGGAATTATGTTGCCATAATCATAGAAGAAAGTAAGGATTTGACAAAACTACAGTTTGATCAATTGGTTGGATCTCCGATGTCTCATGAAGAAAGATTGAAAGATTCTTTTGAAAGTATTGAGAAAGCGTTCTCCTCTAAATTACAAATCACAAAGAATGAAGATGCAAGCAGCAGTAGCACCAAGAGCAATCAAGGCCAAGGTAAAGGGCAAAGCCAAAATTCTTCAAGAGGTAGAGGTAAAGATGGCTCAAGAGGAAGAGGTGGTTCCAAAGGAAGAGGTAGAGGTAAATTTAATAGGAGAAATATTCAATGTTACCATTGTAATAGGTATGAACACTTTGAAAGAGAATGCAGATTGAAAGAAGGTAAAAGTGTCAAGTATGCTTAAGAAAGTAATGAGAATCCTCCAAATCACTTATTTTTATCTTATGCCAAAGGTGAAAATACTAGTAAAGATGTTTGGTATCTAGATTCTGGATGCTCTAACCATATGACAGGGAATAAGAAGTTGTTTTCAACAAAGGATGGAAGTTTCAAATCCAAGATCCAACTTGGTGACGATAAATCATTGGAGGTTGCTGCCAAAAAAGCTATGGAGGTCCAAACAAGAGAAAGTATATAGAGTATTCATGATATTTATTATACTCCACAATTGAAGCACAATTTGTTAAGTGTTGGGCAGCCATGTGAGAAAAATTATAAAGTAGTCTTTGAGAATAAGACATGTACTATCTATGATAAGAATAAGGGCAGTAGGGTGATCACTGTTGTGCCTATGACAAGAAATAGGATGTTCCCCTTGAGGTTTGGTGAACATAACAACAGTTTGGAAAATATGGCATATGAGGATTAAAGTTGGTTATGGTATCTCAGGTATGGGCATTGAATTTTCATAGTTTGAAGTTTCTAACCTCGCATGCATTAGTTTCTGGTTTTCCCAAGGTTCAAGAGCATAAAGAGGTTTGTGAAGGTTGTGCTAAAGGAAAGTATGAAAGGAAAAAGTTTCCAAAGGGCAATGCATGGAGGACCCATCACCCACTTCAGCTTGTTCATTCCGACATATGTGGTCCTGTGCAGACTAAGAGTTTGGGTAAGTCATCACATTTCATCGCTTTTTATTGATGATTACTTCCGAAATTATTGGGTATAATTTTTGAAGGCCAAAGATGAAGCCCTGGATACATTCAAGAAGTTCAAAGCCCTCGTGGAAAATGAGAAAGGGTGCAAGATCAACTATTTAAGGATTGATCATGGAGGAGAATTTTTCTCGAAGGCTTTCCATAGTTATTGTAATTAGAATTGCATCAAGGGGCAACTCACTACTACATACACACCTCAACAAAATAAGGTAGCTAAAAGAAAGAATCGTACTCTGGTAGAAATGGTAAGGTGCATGTTACAAACCACAGGATTGAGCAATACTTATTGAGGAGATGTAGTTGCTATAGCAGTGCACATTCTCAACCGTAGCCCCACTAGTGCACTTGAAAAGATGACTCCTTATGAAGCTTGGTATGGAAAAAGGCCTAATGTTAATCATTTCAAAGTTTTTGGTTGTTTGGCTTATGTGCATGTACCTAATCAAAATAGACAAAAGTTAGATGCAAAAAGTGAGTCATGTATTTTTATTGGGTATAGTGAGAAAAGTAAGGCTTATAGATTGTATAATCCCATCACTAATAAGCTTATTGTCTCAAGAGATGTGATTTTTTATGAAGGGGAGTTTATGGTCATCAAAAAGACCATGTTGAGAAGACAAAATCTATTTTGAATGATGATATTATTGTTGATATCGATCATGAGCAGCGAACTAATATTTCTATTTCCAGTGGTATAACTCCACCAAGCAGCCCTTCATCAAGTTCTCCGATACCAAGTTCAAGTCCAAATTCTTCTCCAAGTTCTACAAGGAAGGTAAAGTGATTGAGTGATATCTACCAGAGGAGTGCAAATCAAGTATATGAAGAAAACCCAATAGGTGAGACAGTGAATTTTGCTTTATTAGCCAAGGCTGATTTTGAACCATCATATTTTGAAGATGCATGTACTAATGAGGTTCGGGTGCAATCCATGGAAGAAGAGATGGATTCCATTCACAAGAATGGCACTTGGGAGTTGACAGAGCCTCCACATGACAAGAAGAAGATTGGCACCAAATGGGTCTACAAGACCAAGTTTAGCAGTGATGAGAGTGTTGAAAGACATAAGGCAAGATTAGTTGCTAAAGGCTTCACACAAAAGTATGGAATTGATTATGAAGAGACATTTGCACCAGTAGCAAGACAAGAGACCATTAGAATGCTAATTTCATTAGCAGCTTAGAAGAAGTGGAGCATACGTCATATGGACGTGAAAAGTGTCATCTTGAATGGGTACTTAGAAGAGGAAGTATATGTGGAGAAACCACAAGGTTTTGAAGTGGAAGGAAAAGAGAATCATGTCTATAGGTTGAAGAAGGCCTTGTATGGCTTCAAGCAAGCACCAAGAGCATGGTATGCCAGGATTGATGGATACTTTCAAGAGAATGGCTTCCAAAGAAGTAAGAGTGATCCTAACCTTTACTACAAGCAAGAACGTACTGATATTCTAATCATAAGTTTGTATGTTTATGATCTTTTGTATATGGTTAGTAGTTCTAAGATGAAAGATGAATTCAAAGTTGCTATGATGAAAGAATTTGAGATGAAAGATCTTGGTCTCATGAAATATTTTCTTGTATGGAGGTATATCAAAGCAAGGATGAGATTTTCATTTTTCAAACAAAGTATGCACAGGATATGCTGAAGAAATTTGATATGCTTGATTGAAACCCATCCCGTACTCCAAGTGCTCATGGATTTGTGTTATGTAGAGATGATGGTGCTCATTTAGTTGATGAGACAGCTTACATAAGTATTGTGGGGAGCTTGATGTTTCTAACCCACACAAGGCCTGATATTGCATATTCAATTTCACTTGTTTCAAGGTATATCACAAATCCATCAGAAATACATATGAAGGCAACCAAGAAGATTTTGAGGTATGTGAAAGGCACTCTAAATTTTGATATTCATTACTACTCTTCTGAAAAGTTCAATCTTGTTGGCTTTAGTGATTCAGATTGGGGAGGTAGTATGGATGACCATAAGTCTACATCTAGGAATTATTTCTCTTTTGGTTTTGGATTAATTACTTGGAGCTTGAAAAAGCAAAGCATTGTTCCCCTCTCATCCACATAAGCAAAGTATGTTGCAATTACCTCAGCAGGTACACAAGATCTTTGGCTCAGAAAAGTTTTGGAAGAAATTCGAGAAAAGCAAATTCAACCTATAGTTTTTTATTGTGATAATGTGAGTGCCATCAAGTTAACAAAGAACCCGGTTCATCACAGCAGGACAAAGCATTTTGATATGAAATATTACTTCATACGAGATTTGGTGCAAAAGAAAGAAGTTGAATTGAAGCACATCAACACTCAGGATCAGCTAGCGGATATCTTCACTAAGGTAGTTGCAAATGCTCAGTTTTTAGCACTACAAGATAAGATTGTGAGCCCTCTCAGCATCAAGGGGGAGTATGAAGATAATTGATGTTGTTCAAGCATGCAGATTCGAGCTTAGCCGCTATTTTTAGCTTCCACTGTCAAAGACAAAGTCATTGTCATGCATCGCTAAACTCTCAGATCCACCATAATTTTTTTTGCATTCACCGCATGCTCCATATTTAGACTTCTATTGTAATTTGTTTTTTTAGGATTCTTGCAAATAAAGCATGCTATGCATGTGGTTAGACTAATATTAGAACCATCACTATATAATGCATGCCCATGCCAAATTTTCTTTAGTTGGCCTAATTTAATTTTCAGCAAATAAGTTTATTTTTTACTTTAAAACCATAAATAGTTCTTGCCACCTATGAATACATGTTGTGCATGATCAGCTTTAAGCAGTAAATACTTAATTTTGTAATCCTCTTAGAAGTCTGTTTTTAGAGCTGTAAAAAATTATAAAGGTAGAGCTCTGTTATTTTATTTATTATTAAGTTACAATAAAAGAATTTCTGCGTGGAGTTCTGAGTTAGAGCATTTCTTTTAATTCTGATTTGTGTGTTTATACCTCTGCAATATTTATTGTTTTTATTGTTTAGCTTTCTGTTATTATATTTTCTTAATATAAGAACATGGGGTTCTATTTAGATTCTACAGATTTGTGTAGAAAGAACACTTAGACTATTATTTACTACCATTCGCTTAAAATCTAAAATTTTATTTCATATAATTGGAAGATTGTGGGTAGCTGGAACGGATGGAGAAGAATTTGCAAAGCTTCGCATTCAAGTGGATGAAATGAGCAGGATGCTTCTTTCACAAATAAGCCTCTCTACTTTAGATTTTGTGCAGAGCAATATAGTTTCTTGCCAACTACCGATTCCTTCCGATGATACTACAGGTAAATCCTCATTTATTAATATGACATTTGTTCATACCAAACCTTTGATCTATGTATATATTTTAAATGGCATACTGCTTTGACCTGTAGTTGTGGGCATAGATCACAAGATTAAAGAAGTGATTGAACACCTTGAGTGGGATAATGACAAGCCAGCTGTGGCCGTGGTTGTACACGGCATTGGTGGAGCCGGAAAAACCACCTTGGCAAATAAAGTGTTTGCATCTTTAAATCTGGAGGGCTGGAAATATTCAAAAGTCACTCTTATAGAAAATCTGGAAAATAATCCTAGGATAGAGGAAATACAATCTCAGATTTTGAGCGACTTGACTGGGATGAAAAAATATGTAAGAGATTTTCACAGTGGACAACAGGAGCTGAAATCTATTGTAGAGAAAGAAATTGTTTTCATATACATCGACAACATACTATGGAGAAAACATCTGGAGAAACTTCTACCCAAGCTGATCGACAGTCCCATAAAAAAAGTTAGGATTCTTGCAACAGCTAGAAAAACAACTATCTCTGGAGCGTTGGAAAGCTGCGGAATTAAACACTGTAAATCATACTCCATTGAATCGCTCTCTGTCGGGGCAGCCGTACAAATATTATGCAGGAAAATTGATAGCGCAAGAGATATAAACTCCATGGTGGAAGAAAGACCTCAGGCAACAAATATAGCGGAAAAGTGTAGTTGCTGTCCTCTGTTTCTGGAAGTGGTGGGAGCCTATCTCCATAAGCGAGATAATAAGGTTGAAGCTTATGAAAAAGTTATTGGCTGGTTAAGTGATGGAAATGATTTCAGCTGTGACAAGGAAGACTCTTTTGAGGAGTCTAGGATTCTTTTTGCCTACCATGAGCTTACACCCAGTGCTCAGGAGGCGTTCCTTGACATCTGCTCATTCTTCTATGATTGGGAGTGGAATGAAGTTGCCTGCATTGTGGGAGAGGAAGAACTGGATTGTCTACTGGAGGGTGCTCTGGTAAAAAAATTACAGGTTGAAGCTTACGATGGAACAACCACAGATATGATAAGCGTTCACGATCTTATACTGACAGCAGGTCGTAATAAATCAAAGGGTCGTCGATTTACTAGTGTACACGACTTTCCTGAGAATGAAGGGGTATGCAAAGTTCATACACTAACTAGTTAAAAATAGATATTATAGAATTTACGTAGACTCACGATATCTTTTTCTTGGTTTGAATATATACAGGATTTCCACCAAATAAAAGGAGTTTGGCTAAGAAAGTTAAAAAAGCCATTTCATGTATCTGCAGAAGTATTAGACACCATGAGTGCGTCTCTTCGAGTGTTTGCTGTGGGAAGCGAAATAGCTATGAGCGGACAATGCGGTAAACAATTCAATGAGCTTAGGTTTCTGCAAGCATGTACGGTATCAAATTTGGCTATTGATATATTGAAGCTGAGAAACCTAAGGTTCATGGATTATTATTTGAAAAAGAACGAAATTTGGAGTCTACCTGGGGTAAGTTGTCGACTCGACTCTTTCTCTCTTTTATATATATACCCCAAAAAAACGTTTTTCAATTACAATGTCTTTTTCTAATGTTCCTCATAAGCCCTCTTTAGTTGCAGAATTTCTCAGGATTGCAAGTGCTAAAACTGAAAAGTTGGGGACCTGTTGGGCGCATTATACATCTAGATGTAGACTTCGGGCTTCTTACTAAATTAAAACATTTGGAGTTGGAAGGATTTCATATCACAGAAGTCTCGAGTTTTGTGAAGGTGTATAGTTTGCAAAAGCTAAAATTGTTCCGAATTCAAGGTCTGAAGGAGTTACCAGGCTCAATAGGGAAGCTTCGAGCACTGCGTAAGTTGTATTTAGTCAAATGTTATGACCTAACGCGGTTAGCAGAAGGATTTGGCCAGCTATGCTCTCTTACAGAGCTTGATCTACAATTTTGTCAGAGTTTGCAAGAGCTCTCATGCGATTTCCAGAGGCTATTGTCAATAAAGTCGCTGAACTTAATCCATTGCTCCAGTCTCCTTCGGCTACCAGAAGGAATTGAAAGCCTATCATCTTTACAATTAATAGATGTTAGTGGCTGTAGTAAGTTAACTAATCTCCAGCACAGGGTTTGTCAGATGTCATTCCGGAAGGGTGGAATATCATTTTCGGGGTGTTCAAGCTTGAAAGAATTACCAGAAGAAATCTGCAAATTCACAATGCTGACAAGCTTATCGTTGTCTGGCTGTGAGAGCTTAAAGGTGCTTCCTATCGGCTTCGGTCAACTCGGTTGCCTAAAAGAATTAGGCTTAGAAAAATGTGAAGGCTTACAAGAATTGTGCGAGGACTTTCATTGCTTGGGAGGGCTAAGAAGGTTAAAGATGTCTGGATGCAAGAGCTTGTCAAGGCTGCCTCAAGATTTTGGGAAACTTAGCTCTTTGGAAAGGTTAGTATTATCAGAGTGTGATAAGTTAGAGGAACTGTGCAGTGACATTTGGTGCCTTGGAGCATTAAAATTTTTGGAATTGTCCAGATGCAAGAGCCTGTCCAAACTTCCTGATTGTTTCGGCCAACTTGGATGTTTGAAAATGCTAGATTTATCAATGTGCTTTAAACTGGAGGAGCTTTCCAGTGATTTTCATTGCTTGACATCCTTAACAAACCTAGACTTATCAAAGTGTCAGAGCCTAGCAGGAAAATGGATAGACGTGGTTGGGTCTATTCAGAGCTTGTGGCGCCTTAATATTTTAGGATGTGAAGAGATGAATGGGCGGTGGAAAGAAATGAAAAAGGAAGAAGAAAATTGGCACTTCGTTGTGCTAACAGACTCGTCCTCGCAGGTAAGATTGGTGATTTATCTCCAATTGATTTTTAAATATAGCTAATAACTCAATGTATTTCATTTCCAACGAAACAAAGACTCGATAATTCCACCACACGTCTTGCTTTGCAGGAAACGGGACAGGGACAAAATGCTATTTTGTTGAAGGGAACGCTAGCAAAGATATTTGAAGAGGAAGGTCTATTGGTTGACATTAATGGACACCCCTTCTATTCATCCACTCTTCCTCCAGGCTCAGCTCTCATCTTCATTATTCATGGCTATAGTCCAAAAGATGATAAATTATTAGAAAAAAGTATGAAACAACTAGAATTGAACACAATAGGGTGCTCAATCATATATGCTGGTGGATATTTCAATGCATTAGCACCTGAATTGAAAGAGAGAATCCTGGCTTATACAGCTTCAAGCTCTAAAACTTATTCATTTTTTGATAAATTGTATGCTACTTTCCCCGAGATCTATAGAAGTTCTATCTCAGTTTTCAGGAGCAGAGATAGTTTAGAAGTTAAAGGTATAAAATGTCCGTCCGCATGGGAGGATGTCTCGTATATATTAAATGAACATGCTACTCTCTTAAGAGCTCCGAGAGAAAGCAATGTTGAAATCCTGAGAGCAATACTCCAAACAGATTTCCTCTTCAAGAAAAGTCAGCAGGTACTTATATATTTTTTTATTTCTTTAACTTTTATTATGAATCGCGGTTCTTATGCAAAAGTTTCTGAAATCTAGAATAAAAAAAAATGTAGGTGAAGCTCATTGATTTACAAGGAAAAGTGATACTAGTTTTGGATACAAGCCCAAGTATGCACGAGATCCCAACCTATTCAGCTTTCAACGAAATATATATGAAGATGCAAGATAGCCATCAAGATCTCGTCGAAGTGGTTTGGGTTGGACTATGTCAGAACAAGTTCGAGACAGCTGTTGCAGATGCTCCATGGCCTGTCGTCCCTGTTCCATGGCTGCTTCAGAACTGGAAGTCATTTCACAATTTCTTTTCTTCAATAGGAATAAAGTACAAGTACGCATTGCCGCCGACGTGGTCGTCTCCAGAAGAGGTGGAGATAAATGAGAATGGAAGAATAACGTGGTGGTGGTCGCCTCCGAGAGCGGTGGTGGTGGATGGCTTAGGAAGAATCTCCAACAAGAATGCATGGGAGATGATAGAAAGGTGGGGGGTGGAGGCATTTCCATTTTCCGTGGACCGCGAAGAGGAGCTCAGGAAATCAGAATGGGAGAAGATGTTCAACTACAATCAATTTGTTTTTCAAAATATGTCCTACACTCAAACAAAGGTGAAGTTAAGTTTTTTGAGTATTTATTTATGTAATCGCACCCGTAGTCGAGCAAATTCCATTGAAGGCTTACTCGTGTTGAAGAGTTAATTGTATGTGTGTTTGTTCTCTTTCCCGTTAAAACAGGTGAAGCACGGGCCGCCCTATGGAGAACTGATGTTGTTATTTGTTGGTGAAGAAGACAAGATGTTGAAGTTCACTGCAGACTTAGCTTATGCTCTCACCAAGTTGAAAAGTCTGTTTTCGCTCTGTTATATTCGGCATAAAAGATCCTTCTTCAAAGATGATTACGAATTGCAGATAGAGAAGATGAACAGCATTCCGAGCATCTCTCTCAGTGAAGCATACAGATTTTGGGAACGTATGGAGTATTTGTACTCTGATTTAACGAGAATGGGAAGTGATGATAAGATAGTACAGGTGAGGAGAATGGTGTGTGGTATTATTAGTGCTGAAAGTAGGAGTTTTCTAGAAGGAAATATTCGAGTAATAGTGGTAGATGAGAAGGGGGAGGTGGTAAGTGGGAGCGCAAAGGAGGTGGTAAAGACGCTATTGCATTGAAGCGAGAATAAGTCAAAGTCGCCGACTGAGTTTATCCAAGTTTTGCAGGGGCAAAGGGAAGACGGGATGATCCATACCAAACATCATCCCCAACATCTTATGCTTCTAATAGATTTCCTTTATGGCTTTCGCAGCTGCACTGTATGCTGCGGTAACAAAATCTTTTCTACGGAGTATTATCATTATCAATGTAATACATGTGCAAATCATGTCATGTGCGATAAATGTATTTCAGATTAGGAAGGAAAAAGTGTAAGAACTTATTGCTCTTAGAAAAACTAATTATGGGCTCTTTGTTAATAACTATGAAATATGGAATGTTTAATAAATTGAAGTTTTCGTAACTTTTGGAATTTTATTTTAAGAATTTAATAGAAAATTTATAGATTTTTTTGTTCCTCATATTATATTCTTATAGTTAATCAAGTGGTAGATGGAAATGTAAAAGGAGAAAGAAGATTGGCATGTCTGCTGGCAACTAATCCCAACGACCGCCATTACTATGTACTCTTCTATTTTTATGTACTCTAATCCCAAGTTTCTATGTACTCTTCTAATTTTTATTATAACTTCCATTTGCAAGTCTCTTTGTTTGGACAGCCTTTAAAATGTATTTGGTTTTGCTGCTGTAATTAGTTTCTGAGAATACGAATAGAGGGGAGGTAGTTTTGAATGAAATGTATAAAAAAATATAAAGAAGTGTCTAGAATTTTTTCTCTGCACCACATATTAATAATTTGAATAGGGAGCAATTTATATGATTTTTGGCTGCATAGAAAAAGAAAGCAATTTATATGGTTTTTGTCTGGATAGAAAATGGATGTGTAAAAGTTGTATGTAGTTGTAGCAACAACAGTTAACAGGGGACCTTATTTTCAGCATCATTTTCTGAGCACTAAATTGAGCATGAGCTCTATGTAATGGAGTAGATTGTTGTATGATCTTATTCAGCAGAATATGAAGATTTAAATCATTATATGCTATTAATATTTGTGTTATCTTTTTATGCTCTGTTTTATTTCTACCTCTTCTCATCAAGTGGTATCAGAGCTGAAGGTCTGTGGGTTAAAGATTTTAGAGAGTTCTTCAGGGAGTTAGAAGGGTTATTCATAGTCAACAATGGCAGCTCCTAGCACAACTTTGACAGACTCGCAAATTCCTCAATTCAATGGGAAAAACTATGACTACTAGGCAATTACAATGAAGGCATTGTTTTATGCTCAAGACTTACACGAGTTTGTTGAGAATGGCTAACCAAAACCAGCAAATGCAACATCATTTAATGCATTAACTCAAGCAGAAAAAGACTTATTGAAAGAAAATAGAAAGAAAGATTCAAAATCCCTCTCCTTCATCTTTCAAGGAGTGAATAAAAACTTTTTTTCAAGGATTCAAACAACAACAAAGTCAAAACAAGCATGAGACATTCTGCAAACAGCCTATCAAGGAATGGAAAAGGTGAAAATAACAAAGTTGCAAATGATAAGAAGGGAGTTTAAGAGAATATATATGAAAGAATCCAATACAATAAACTCAATCTTCACTAGAAAAATTGTACTGGTAAACCAAATCAGATCTCATGGTGAGATACTTGAAGAAAGGAGAGTGGTTGAAAATATTTTGAGAAGTTTGCCTAAAAGATTCGAATCAATTATGGTGGCCATAGAAGGGACCAAGAATATTTCACAATTTTCAATTGATGAACTCCATGATTCACTTATTTCTCATTAGCATAGACTGAGTAGGTCAACAAAATCAAATTCAGAGCATGCATTTAAGACACAAGTTTCAATCAGCCATAGTAGAGGTAGGGGAAGATCAAATTTCAGAGATAGAGGAAGAAACTCAAATAGAGGTGGAAGAAACAGTTCATCAAGCTCAAGTGTAAGAGGCAACCATCAAACATCAACTCAAAATCAACCCCAAAGCCAAGGTATGATAAATCTTAAATCCAATGTCATTACAACAAGAAGTTTGGACATTATTTAACTGGATGTAGAGAGAGACAATGTGATTCTATACAACAAAGTGCAAATTTCACCAAAGAAAACCAAAATCAGGACAACATGTTTATAGCTTGCAATGTAGCACAAGAAAGTCAAAAAGACATATAGTTTTTATACTCAAGTTGCAGCAATCATGTATGGGAATTTAGAAATATTTTTTAGTTTGGATGAAAATGTAAAATCAAATGTAACATTGGGAAATAACAATAAATTTTCAATTATGGGTAAAGGGAGTGTCAACATTGTAACGAACAATTGGGAGAAAAATTTTATTTCAGATGTGTATTTTGTTCCTGGACTAAAACATAACTTAATGACTATAGGGTAGCTCATTCAAAAAGGGTATCGAGTCTTTTTCAAGAATAGAGAATGCAAAATTTTAGACAAATTTGCAAGCAATCAACTCATAGAAAAAGTCCAAATGACAAGCAATAGAATGCTTCCCCTAATGATAAAACCGGATTTGAAGGTAGAGCTTGCTCAAGAACACCCCTTAATGAACCCACAAGTGCATGAAGAAAAAGTTTCAACAGCCCCCTAAAGAATTTATCAAGCTAAAATTAAGGATGAAAATTGGTTATGGTATCTAAGATTTTGACATCTAAATTTTGGAAGCATAAATCTATTGCATAAGAAAAGAATGGTGAAGGTGTTCCCATTAATAGAAAAATCAAATAGAATATGTGAAGATTGTATTTTGGGTAAACAACATAGAGAATCATTTCCAGGAAGAAAGTCAATAAGGGAAAACAAATCATTGGAGATTGTTCATTCATATTTGTGTGGACCAGTGCAAACACCCTCAATTGGTGGAAGCTACTACTTCTTGACATTCATTGATGATTACACAAGAAAAATATGGGTCTACTTCATGAAACATAAGAATCAAATGTTTAATTATTTTCATCAATTCAAGGCTTCTGTTAAAAAGAAAAGTGGGCATCACATCAAAGCATTGAGAATGGAAAAAGGTGGTAAGTACATTTCAAATGAATTCATAAAATTTTACAAGAATCGTGGTATACACAAACAATTCACTACAAGGTATACCCTTCAACAAAATGGTATAGCTAAAAGGAAAAATAGGACAATGATGGAAATGGTAAGAATAATGTTAAAGGCAAAACACTTGTCAAATGAGTATTGGGTTGAAGCTGTAACATGTCCAACATATATATTGAATAGATGTCCCACCAAAAGTGTGATGAGAGTATTTAGATGTCTAGCATATGCACATGTGCCAAATTAATTAAGAAGAAAGTTAGATGACAAAGGAGAAAAATATATTTATTATATTGATGAATCCAAGACTTACAAGTTATACAATCCAATCAGCAAAAAGGTAATAATCAATAGAGATGTGCAGTTCATAGAAGATGAAGCATGGGATGCAACTATGAATAAAGAAATCAATATTGTAGCCAACTTCCTACAAGAACAAAATGAAGATTTCATATCAGCAAGTACTCCTCCTAATTTGACTCCATCCACACCCATTCAAGGTCAACAAAGTAGTCAAATGACACTAGCATCAAGAATAAAGACAACCCCATACAATCAAGAAAATACTCCATCAAAATTGTAGCAAACACCATCTTCAATTGGGACTCTTGGTGCTAGACCATCAAGTCCAATTCAACAAGTTCAAATGACATGTCAAGCCCCACATTAGTGAAAGGAAGCCTAATTTCATAATAATGCTTCCAAATGCTAAATCTAATAGGAGAGATGATGCAAAAATTTCTTAAAAACTTTTAAACAATTGCAAATTTGATAAACACATATAAAATCAGATTTAAGCAAATTAAACCATAACACCAAATTTACGTGGGAAAACCCTTTTGGAAAAAAACCTACACTCCAAAAGCCAAACTCAATTGTATTATTTAGCAACAACAACAATTACAATATAATGTAGAGAGCCAATGCTCTTTAGAAATAGTCTACAACAGAGATTTCAAAAATAATTCCAGCAACGTAACAACGCCTTCAACTTGTCTAATCAAAAAATTAACTAAGGCATCAACATATTTATAGAGCTCATTAAAAACTGGTATGTGCACATGGTTTCCAAAACCAACTTCAAAGCACAAGAGGTAAGTTGTGTTGTAAGGAACACCTTGCTAATCCAATGACACGTTGCACATAGCAACTTCTGAAGCAACAACACCCATCAATTCCATAACCGTCATCTTGCCAAATGTAATGTAAGTACAACATAGAAGTTACCATGACCAAATAGATGCCTTCCTTACCTCACACCACTCGTCAAAAGTGAACTTAAATAATAAATGCAAACTAACAATATATAAATCTCCACGACTCTTCCACCGAACTAGAAACCACCATAATCATAATAGGAATTTTTATCATAATCTCAACATAGAAACTTATAGTTCCAAAAAAAATATTAGGACTTCCAAAGTGGAGTGAAAAATAAAACAAATAATTAAATTAGCATGTTTGGAGTCTAAGGTTGAGACACCTTAATCCCAACATTCTCCCACTTGTCAAAGACTTGTCAAGAGTCAAAACAATCTATCAATTGCTCAAGGCCCCAAGGCCCATAGAACTAACACACCATCTGAACTTCTTAGTCCTCACTGGATTTGTTAGTGCATCTGCAACATTCACCAAAGTTTCAACTTTCTCCAACTTCACCTTTCCATCTTCTACCATATCACGTACAAAATAAAATTGTACATCAATATACTTTGTTCTGGCATGGAAAGTAGGATTCTTCGCTAAACATATAGCACTCTTGTTGTCGCAACACATAGTAATCTATCTGTAGACACCCAAAATTGTCATGTCTAATTAAATAAATATTTTATTTATTTAATTATCTAAGCCTAATTCTTCTATTAATTAAATAAATCCTTATTTATTTAATTAATTCATTTATCCTACTTCTTTTATTAATTAAATAAATCTTTATTTATTTAATTAATTCATTATCCTTTTCTACACATGACACATGTCATTCATCTCTTAATTCATACACTACCTACCCCTCTCATTATTTTATTATTTCTTCTACCTACCCTCTAATCATAGCCGACCTCCTTTTACACCTCTCAATCTTATCCCTCCATTTCATATTGTGTCTTCTATGTAAGGAGATGCTTCCTTCATTATCAAACCCTAATCGACAATTTGGAGGACTTGACTACACTACGATCCTACTTGCAACCACATTCCGTTCTTTGTTGAGCTCTTGTGCACATAAAATCTGAGAGCAAATATATCAAGCAAGATCAATGGAGATAGGAAGAATGGAGATCAAAACCCTATTGGACATGTGATGGTATAATCTTTGTGATTTCATGTGATTTGCATTGTCTTAGGTAATCTTCATATGTTATGGTGGATCTTTATTGATTGTTAGGCTAGGGTTTTGTGGTTGAACTCATTTAGCCTTTCAATATTGTTATTATTGTTATCCATTTTCACCATATACATTTTGGCACGCCCGGTGGGACTTCTTGTCCCTTTGCATTTAACCTTTTTTGTTGTAGATTTTGCATTTTTGAAGTTGCAGATCGGACATTTTTCAACGACATTTTAGGTTTTTCCGCGTCTGCGAACATTCGGACCGCGTCTCTGATTTTCAGGAGCGTCTGCGGAATCGGGAAGCGCGTCTGTGTTTTCGACAAGTTTTATTTTGCAGGTTTCAGACAGGGGCGTCTGTGTTTCATAAGCGCGTCTGCGTTATTTCTTTGCGCGTCTGTGTTGGAGAAGGGCATCTATGATTTTTGACCGCGTCTGTGAGTCACAGAACCGCGTCTGTGTCATACAGACGCGTCTGTGTCGGGGGTAACCGCGTCTGTGTTTTGAATGTTTCAAAATTTTCAAATTTTCATTGATTCGGTTTTTGGATTTCATACTTAGGGTTTCAGATCTGGTTTATTTTTGGACTAACCCTTTCAGATCTAGCTAACTAAGTTGGTGCAGCTCGCCTTGGAAGCTAAAACATTTTGGTTGAAGGCCCCTCTTTCACAAAGTCTTTTGGGTTTCTAAAATTCACCTAACTTGTGTGCTTGCAGGAAGGGGTGATCATTTGAAACAACCCAAACTAGTAACAAATTTTGTTGCAGGTCCTTGGCTAGGGTTTTGAAATTTTGTTGTGTACCTTGTTTTCATAGATTAGCAAACACTTCCATTGGTGCACTAAAATTGAATCATTGTCTTTTGTGTCTTGAGCAATAGGCTCTTTTTGTTTATTCTTTAGAGGGCCTGTCTTCCTGTGTGGTCATTAGGACTACTAGTGAGAAGAGAACGACCCAAGTGGTAGCGAGGAAAACCCATCTCATCCGAACCACTATAATCAAATGTATTCATGGTGAAAACTATGGATAACGTGTGCTGATTAGTTCATACCGACACTATGTCTCCCCATAAACCCGTTTGATCAAATTTATTTGATCATTTGTAGGGCGTAACCCCTATCGGCTGGGAGCCTTCTGTATTTATAGAGCTGAAAGTGTCGCATGTATGGCCACACGAGCGGATGCCCTTACTAGCACCATTTTGTTTTAGAGGCCCAAATCCTTCTAGTTGTTGGGGCAGGAGGTCGGACCTCTGGTAGCGGCCCACACACATACGGTTCTTAGTAGAGATACAAAGTTCGCCATGGGGAGTTTTCATGGGGACTGATGCTTGGCTGACCCGAGAAGTGAGTGCCGAGGGTGGAGCTAGTGAGGTCAAGCATCTAAGTATCCGCTTTGAATAGCGTAGCCTCGGGGGTAAAACCCTATGTGGGATCAACAACCATTGTCTTGGCCAGCCATAAGAATTGTGCTTGACTTATGTTAAACATTCAAAGCATTCAAGATCAAACAGCAAAACATTGTGTCTTTTGTGTCTTCAAGTGTATGCAAAACATTTTACATCAAACAACACACTTTTCTTGGAGTCATTTTGGAGTCTAAACACTTGCAAACATTGAGTCCTCATCAACATTGTGTCCTCTTGTCACGAAAAACAGTCAAACAGTCGGATTTGGTCACAGCAAAACAACTTCACAAATTGAAAAAATTGCACAAAGTTTATAGAAACGCGTCTGTGTCTGTTTTAACCGTGTCTGAGTCATCTAGGCATGTCTGTGAAGGGCATAATAGCGTCTATGTGTCTAGCAGCGTCTGTGTCGAACAGAGACACGTATGTGTATGGAAATCGCATCTGTGAAGTATACAGTCGCGTCTGTGTCCAGAATTGCAAAAACCTTTACAGTCTAGCAAACATAAACAAGAAAATCGCAGAAGCGCGTCTGGGTTAAACATAGTAGTGTCTGTGTCTAGAAACCGTGTCTGTGAAGTATACAGGCGCGTCTGTGTTCAAAATTGCAAGAAAAAAATTTCAGAGTCCAACAAACAAGAGAAATCAGTTTCGGAATACTTGAGCTTCCTAGGTTGTTTCTTCAGGTTTCATCTAGCATTCAACCTGTCTCTGGGTCTCATACAGTCCATCATTGCTTCGCATCTCATTTTACATTCATACTTGTCTAAACTTGAGTCAAAAGGTCACTTGCTTGTCCTCATCATACTTTGTCAACATACTACAACTACACTTTGCTAAGTGGTCCCTCATCAAGGTTTCTTACCTTTGGGTCTCATTTGGTTTTACTTAGAGTCAAGGTCAACTTACCTCATCAAGAGAAACTATCCTCTCTTTGGAAGTCACACCTACTCTACTACTTACATACTTGGTCTTACACTTTGGACATTGCAAGTACACTTCAAGATTCATTTACACTCCATACAACTCTTGGTCTTCCATACTCTTTCCATTTTTCATCTAGTCTCTCACATCTTGGTCAAACACCTAGTTCATGGTTGAAACCCATCTTCAAAAATCTAGGAGAAAAGCTAAAGAAGCTCAAGAGTCCACCAACATGAGTTCTTATGAGTATGACAATGATTTATTTTTCAATCCTGAGCACACTACATTGCTTGACATGGATGTTTATAGACACATTCCAAATGTGGAAAACGCAGACACTACAAACAACAAGGCTACACACAATGACAATGTGGACAACTTTTCAATACAATCAGCAGATGTAGAAGAATCCATAATGAATCCTCATTTCAATAGATTGGTTGAAGAGATAATGAAGAGGGATAGACAATACTTCTTACACATGATGGCACAAAGTGGAGCTAAAATACCTCATGACTTTGGCATGTCTCAACTTATGGAAAACCGACCCTCGCAACAAACTCACTCCAACATGGATCAAAGGAGACCCAATAGTGGAGGAAATAGAGGACCACACATGGTACCTGAATCACCATCAGCCTTGCTTCAAAAACCAGAGGTCCCACATATACATGGTCAAACATATGATACTTACCTTCGAAGACCATTATGGAAGCCTTATGCAGATAGATATGCTCAATCACATGCTCAAGCTATGGATCAATCAAAACAAGTGGACACTCAAAGGCATGCTCAAAATTTGGACATAAGGAAACCTCATGTCAAATTTGGGGGCAACACAATAGAGCCCGATGTACCTATAGAATATGGTATATATGCACAAAATAGATATGGGGTTCCTCAACATGAAGCTATACCAAGTGCTCCCTATATGCCGCATCAATATAAACCTCCTCCATATGAACATGTCTATGATCAATATCATCCATACATGCAACAAGCTCCTCCTCAAATTGGTGTCCCAAACATGGGGTATGCTACAAGAAATCGATCGCCACCTAAGAATAATTTGGAGCAACAAATCAGAGATTTACAAAAGAAAATGGAGGACATGAGTACACCAAAACCAACATACACTATGAGAGACATATGTCCTTATCCATTTGATAAAAGCATTCCAATGCCTCCATTTTCGGCACACTTTGTGACGCCAAAATTTGACAAGTACAAAGGAAAAGGAGACCCCAAGGCACACATATGATAATTTTTCACAGCTTGCATAGAGGTAGTGGCAGAAGAAACATATTTGATGAGGTTATTCCCGCAAAGCTTAGGCGATCAAGCTATGGAATGGTTCTCTCAATTGCCTCTTGGTATTAAGTCATGGGGTGACTTAGCAGAGGCATTTATTCAGCATTTCTCCTATAACATAGAAACAGATATCTCAATCACTACTTTGTGCAATAATAAGCAAAAGGAGGGAGAATCTTTTGCGTCATTTTTACAAAGATGGAGAAATCTAGCCAGCAGATGCTCTTGTGAAATTCCCCAAAAACAAATGGTAGAAATGTTCACTCAAAACGTTAACAAGGATATTGGCTATGATCTAAGGAAAGCTTGTTTGTCCACCTTCAAGGATGTTATTGAAAAGGGCTTAGCAACAAAAAAGGTCCTAATTGAACAAGGAGTCATCAAGCTATTCAAGGAAAACAAAGATGACTTTAAAGGAAAAGACAAGCCAAGATTTTGGAATAAAAACAAGAACACAGTCAATGATGGCGTTGTTGATGCCAATACAGTGAGACCCAAGTTCATCTTTTCAGGATCAAGTTCTACAAACAATCAAGTGAATACTCAAACAACTTCTAGATCATGAAGGAAGTACACTCCATTGGGAGAACCACTTGAATCAGTCTTCAAAAAGCTAGTGGCAAACAAAGTGATCACAGTTCCAGATTTTCCTCCATATGAGCCAAAGGTCAAACCAAATTGGTGGAATGATGATGAGTATTGTGAGTTTCATAAGAGCAAGGGTCATAAGACAGGAAATTGCCATCAACTGAAGAATATCGTGCAAGATCTCATTGATAGAGGTGACATTGAGATTGAGGGACATTCGTCTAATCAAGAACATGAGATGTTTAAGGAACCATTCCCAAAGCATGACAAAGGAAAAGCCCAAGTCACAGATGATCAGGCCAACTATACTAGAGCACCTTACAACTATGACTCAACTATCAATCACATCTCAATGGATAATCATATCTCTACTATTACCATCAAGAACAAAAATCCTGAGAATCCTCCTCAGAGACCCAAGATTGTTCTAAGAGGTGTTGGATCTTCTTCCGAGCCTACCTCTGAATGTCATGTTACAACTTGTCGAGGTAAAATTACTTTGCCAGGTGCCTCCACTAAAAACACCACTTCTTCATCTACCAAACCTGAATATGACCTTGTGGAACAGTTAGGGAAGACACCCGCGCTCATCTCCATACTTGAGCTTTTACGCATATCCCCCGCTCATAAAGCTATTCTTGACACAATCCTGAGAGACACTGCCATTCCTACTGATCTGAACGTGGATCAGTTTCAAGCCATGGTGGGATACCTATCCATTCCACATTCCCTTACATTCACAGAAGCTGATGACGCCTCCATAAGTCAGCCACATAATGCACCATTACATATTGAAGCCTTCATACACAAGCATCGAATAAAGCGAGTCCTGATAGATGGAGGAGCTAGTCTAAACATTTGTACATTGAGCACCATTAAACAATTGGGATATTCCGATAAAGCTGTGAATTCAAAGAATCAAATTACCATCAAGGCATATGATGATGAAGAATGCTCATCCAAGGGCACGGTCACCTTACCTCTAAGAATTGGGCCAGTTACAAAGGATGTGGTTTGTCAGGTCCTGGATCTAGATCTCACATACAATATATTGCTAGGACGTCCTTGGATTCATGAAATGAGGGTAGTCCCATCGACATATCACCAATGCATTAAGTTTCCTCATAATGGAGTCGAGGTAACAGTTAACGGTGATCCCAATCCGTTCATATATTGCAATAACCTGAGATCACATACGGAGACCATCATTCCTAGTAATCGTGAAGCTGTTCCTTCTTCGGCATACATTGACCCTGAGTCATTGAAACCTTCGACATCAAAACAAGGTGAACTTAAAGGCAAATTTCAGGACAAAGGCATGGGAGAATACACTTCAAATCAGACCATGTATTTATGACAAGTCATGAGCTCTCCAAAAGAATTTGGAAGGCCACATCCTAACAAGCAAACATCCATCATGACGCTCAAATGGGATCCTACTACCTTTCAAAGATGGGGCGAACTGGAAGAGGAAGATTTATACAAAATGCTCTATAAAGACATTGAAGATGACACACATGATCAGATCAATATACCTTGTGAGAAATATGGCAAAGGCTTCAAGATTCTACAAAAATTCGGGTATGATGGAAAAAGCCCTCTTGGGTTACGCAAAGAAGGCGTCATGGAACCCCTACAACCTGAATTGACTGTAAGAAGAGAATGCTCAAAGGGACTTGGTTTTCTGACTTCCAAGATCCACACAAAAAGGACAGAAGAGGCATCACAAATCAAAGTTGCCAAAATTCAACAAGAAGATTGCTATTCCACAGATTCCAACGAATGGGAATGGGGTTCAGACAAATCCTCCAGTGACTACGAGCTCACCGAGACATTCAGAGAGCCAGATGAACCCACAGAAGAAGAGGAGTTTTATAACAAATTCAGAGTTGGTCAAGAAACAACCCATGAGGAGTCTACACAGTCCTTGTCTCAAGGTTCCAGGTTGAAATCACATAGGATGAGAACACCTATTTCGGAATGCGCTACTAGTAATGATAATTTGGATTCACTTGCGATCGAAACTGACGAGGAGAGTGCCATCGATGACCTCGACGACTGCCTCGATATACCCGAATATAACCATATCTTCACTCTTAGCCCTGCAAACTCTGAAAACATTAAAAGCCTTCCCCTTGTTCACCACCAACTCATTGACTGGGATTATGAAGGACCAGCACAATTTGACACATTTCAGAATGACGAAGCTATTATTGACTATCTTGGCATACGAAACGATCTTCCCCCTGGAGACCATAAAGCGGGATACACCATAGAACTCAATAGCGTGGCATATTTTGGTGAGGGTGTCGGACCTTCCAGTCGCAAAAATGTGAAAATAAGAACAAATCAAGGGTCTTATGGTGAAAACCACATTGTGGCGCTATCTGACCCCAAAAAAGTAAAAAGAAAGGACGTATCTGAGGGTGAAAACCTCTCTGAGGCGCCCGAAGATGGAAGGCTCGACATTCTCCCAGCATCCTATGAGGAAAAATCATCCATGTTGGTAGAGGAGACTATCAAAACAAACATTGGTATAGAAGAGGTTCCACACAACATATTCCTGGCTCAATCATTAACAGAGTCCGAAAGATCAAAATTCATAAGCTTCTTCAAAGAATGACAAATCAATTTTGCATGGTCATACACTGATATGCCTGGACTAGATCCGGATTTGTTAATGCATCATTTGACAGTCAAACCAGGGGCAAAGCCAGTGAAACAGAAATTAAGGAAAATGCATCCACAAGTGGCATTACTAGTCAAAGCAGAGCTTGAGAAATTACTCGATGTCGGATTCATATGCCCAATTGATTACCCTGAATGGATCTCCAATTTGGTACCTGTCAGCAAACCAGATCGCAGCATTAGAATTTGCACAGATTTCAGAGACATCAACAAAGCTTGTCCAAAGGATGACTTCCCATTACCAAACATTGACTTGATTGTTGATCTCACAGGAGGTCATGAAATGCTATCATTAATGGATGGATTCTCTGGCTATAATCAGATAAGAATTACACCCGAGGATCAACATAAAACATCATTCACTTGTCCGTGGGGAACTTTCTGTTGGAATGTCATGCCCTTTGGGCTGAAAAATGCAGGTGCTACATATCAAAGAGCTATGACCACTATTTTTCATGATCTCATGCATGTAACTGTGGAAGATTATGTTGATGATCTCTTGGTCAAATCAATAGATAGAAATACACATTTGGACATACTTTCAGTTGCCTTTGATTGATTGGAAAAGTACAAGGTAAGATTAAACCCCAAGAAATGTGTCTTTGGAGTAACCTCCGGGAAACTCCTAGGATTCATCGTGTCCAAAAGAGGAATTGAAGCGGATCCAGCAAAAGTCAAAGCTATCTTGGAAATGCAACCACCAATAAATATCAGTCAACTTCGATCCTTACAAGGCAGACTCCAGTCCATCCGCAGATTCATAGCACAACTGGCAGATAAGTGCAATCCTTTTCAACACTTGCTACATAAAAACATCAAATTCAAATGGGATGATAACTGTCAACAGGCTTTCCAGATGCTCAAAGACTATCTCCTAAATCCACTAGTTCTGATGCCACCAGTTCCAGATCAACCACTGTTATTATACATTTCAGCTACTCCAACAACATTGGGGGCACTCTTAGCGCAACAAATTGTTGACGGCAAAGAAAAAGCAGTATACTATATCAGTCGCACATTGGTGGGATATGAGCTAAACTACACACCAATCGAGCGTGCATGTCTCGCTGTGGTCTTTGCTTCACAAAAATTACGACATTATATGCTCACTCACAAGACTAAGTTGATTGCAAGAATTGATCCATTAAAGTACCTTCTCAACAAAGCTACACTTACTGGGCGACTGGCCAAATGGGTAATGATATTGAGTGAATTCGACATTGAGTATGTGGACAGAAAAGCAATAAAAGGACAAGCAATCGCGGATCAATTAGCAGATGCTCCCATGATAGATGATGTTCCTCTAAGTTCAGAATTTCCAGATGAATCCATTTTAACAGTGTCACATGCAAAGCCATGGCAACTGTACTTCGATGGCTCATACACACAGCATGGGGCAGGAGCTGGTATTCTCTTTAGAACTCCTCAAGGTGATTCTATACCAAAATCATACCGCTTATCATTTCCTTGCACCAACAATATAGTGGAATATGAGGCATTAACAACAGGATTACGAATTGCAGTTCAATGGAAGATCCAAGAACTTCGTGTTTTTGGAGACTCCCAACTTGTTATCCGTCAAGCAACTGATGATTACCAAACAAATGATGAAAAATTACTGCCTTACAAGAAAATGGTGGATGATTTGAAACAACACTTCACAAAGATAGACTTTGAGCAGATACCAAGAGAGCAGAATCGCGCTGCAGATGCCATAGCTACAATTGCTTCACTAATTGATTTACCTCAAAATGAGACCTACTATGAATTCTTGGTAGACAACCTGTTGGTTCCTTCATATGAGATCACTCCTACTGAAATGATATGTGTTGTTGGTCCCGAATCCCAGTTATATGGTTCCATTTTTACATACCTACGAAACAATACTTTACCCCCTGATCTATCAAACAACCAACGACGCACTTTCAATCGCCAGTCCTCTCGATATGTCATTTTAGCTGATATCCTATATCGACGAGGTCTGGATGGCACTCTTCTTAGATGTCTAGAAAGCGACGAAGCTCAGATTGCGTTACGTGAAGTGCATGAGGGGATATGTGGTCCACAGGCTAGTGGTCCTACCTTGGCCAAGAAACTCATTAGGACTGGATATTACTGGCCCAATATGGAAAAAGACTCATATCAATTTGTCAAGAAATGTAACCAATGTCAAATTCATGGAGACCTCATACATGCGCCGGCACAAGAACTACAACCACTTCCGTCTCCTTGGCCCTTTTGTCAGTGGGGACTCGATCTCATAGGCAAGATTCGCCCGCCTTCTTCCAATGGTCATAAATTCATTATCACTGCCACAGAGTATTTTACAAAATGGATTGAAGCCGTGCCTCTCACACAAGTCACTGGAAAACAAATTGCTACTTTCATCCTTAACTATATCATTTGCCGATATGGTATTCCTAAGTCCATTATTACTGATAACGGGCGTCCCTTCAAAAATCAGGATGTTCGTGAACTCTGTGACCGCTTCCATATTTCCCATCGTTTCTCCACACCATATTACCCCCAAGGTAATGGCCAAGCTGAGGCGTCTAATAAAACAATTCTTAAAATCCTCAAAAAAATAGTCGACGACACTGGCCGTAACTGGCATATCCAACTCAATCCTGCACTTTGGGCCTACCGCACAAGTGTCCGCACACCTACAGGAGCTACACCATATTCACTTGTCTATGGCGCTGAAGCCATCTTGCCTATTGAGGTCGAGTTACCCTCTTTACGGGTCTCTTTGCAAAACATCATCACTGATGATGACTACAGGGTCTCTCGCTTACAAGAACTAGAACTGTTGGATGAACGGAGACAAATTGCTTTTAATCATCTCAAGGCTTACCAACAACGAATGAGTCGCAGCTACAATCACAAGGTCAAGCCTCGCACATTTGAGGTAGGTGACTTGGTTCTCAGAGAAAACCCCAAGAATCAGCAAGACAGAGAGAAGAAGGGCAAGTTTGAACCAAACTGGCTTGGTCCTTACATCATCACAGCAGTATATGGCTCTGGGGCATATCAACTCTCTACTACAGAAGGTGAACCTTTGGAGGATCCTATCAATAGCATGCACCTTCGTAGGTTCTACACATAGCTCGTCGGAATATCCTAATTCAAAAATACAAAAAAATTATAAAAACAAAAAAAAAAAAAAAAAACATTGAAAAATTGAAAAAAGCAAAGAGAAATAATTTCGTCCAACGGTGAAAACCACTTCGGTGGCGCCCTGGGCAAGTACCATGGTGAAAACTGGGTTCACAGCGCCATGCATAGAGACATTGCTCCTCCCTCCTTCAGGATTCTCTTTCATCCTTTCACTTTGCACACACTCACAACCTATTCATCCATAATAAACTTACCCATTCCCATCATGGCTTGTTATTCATCTACCCAAGATTGGTTAGCCATTCATAATAAACATTCCTAAACCTCCCTTTTCACATCCCTTTCCATCCATAACAAATCAGACCGTATCTGTGGCTAAGGCAAATCCTACGTCTAGTGATGGGTGTGGAACTGAGAACATCACATGTTTCGAGGAGTACAGTTTCTTCCAGCTTCCTTCAGTCTGTCCGCGCACAATCCGCAATAAAGCAACATCTACATCACAGATCTGCAATAAAGTTTCATTTTCTCCGCAATAAAGTATCAGTTTCATGGATTCAGTCAGTTTCAGACGAGACACGGCAGCAACAATGGGCTTCAACAAATCAAATCTTTCAACAGACTCAGACAACATATGGTTCAGTGCTATCTATCCTTTCTGTGAAAGTGAACATTGTGACCACAATCAAACATGGCTTATACAAGTGACAAGAGACACTAAACTTGAGGACTACAGTGGATGTTGGTGTCGAGTCTTGGTTTTCTTTTGATTTCATCTTTTTTGGTGACATGTCTTTTAGCTTTTCCAGGATGTCTCTAACTAGAGATTCTATCTCTAGGATGTCTTGGACTAGAAAGGCGAGGATGGGGTATCGTCACCTATTTGTATTTGCTGTCTATGGATTGTCTTTTAGTAATGCTATGACTTGTCCAAGGATATGAGGACACTGTGAGTCTAGTGTGAACTGGGGCATTCCTTGTTTGTGACTGTTTTATCTCCATGCAAACAGGTACAATGACTTTCTGGGTCGAACACATGCCTCAATTGTTATAACCTACTTGCCATAATAAAGCTTAATGATGATAACACACAAGAAGCTCTTTCACTTTCATATCTTCTGTCTTTCACCCCCCCTTTCTTGATTGATTTCCATCGTCCTTCTCGAGTCCTCGTAGCCTGCTATCACATGACTGAGTATAATGACACACCAAAAACATTTGCATTTCATGTAGCTGCACCTGCATTACCACATATAAGCATTTCATACATACATATAGATATCACAATTGCATCACATCCTGCACACAACACCTGTTAGTACAATTTACATTTGCATTATCATATTCGTCTGCATTACATACATTCACATTTGCATTTGCATAACATATAGAATCATAAAAGAACAAAAATATTGCATTGCACCATGTAAATATTTGCATCCATATCATAAGCATCACATAAGAACATCTCATCACATAGGTACACATGCATATAGCTGCCACAAAAATGAATCATCTCTCATATATATAATCAAAAATGTCATGATACAATGATGTCAAAAAAATCATATGGCTACAATCACCCGCAGGTGTCTACAATACAAAAAATGGTACAACTACTGATACAAGGGAGCCCTCTATGGCTATGATGAACTCCCTCCCTCGGAGCCGCCTGGCCTCGATAGAATCTGAGCCCTAGAAGGACCCGCTCCAGGATCACCCTGCCTATCTGGTGGTGGTGGAGGACCCATGACCCCACCACTTGATGCCTGTTTCCTCTGGCTCCCTCCCGTAGCTGTCGTTGTCCACGATGGTCTATGGAAGCTCCTCGCCTGCTGATCTGCTGGCACGACACCATAATACAGGTCCCTCCAGTAGGCAATCTCCTCTCTGGCTCACAGGACATATGTGTAGCCTGCTCCTGTATCCTTCGCCGCCTGCCTCCCTGCCCTCAGCGCTGTCTCAGCCTCTGTGTAGCGCTGGATAGCCTGATCCCACTCTCGCTCAGTATCCCTGAGCCTGGTCCTGAGCCGATCCCTCTCCCTCTCCAAATCTTGAATCTCATCTGCCTGGCCCTGGTAGATCTCCCTCAGATCCAGCAGCTCAGCCTCCACTGGGTCACCCCCCTCTGCCTCTGCCTCTGCCTCTGCCCGTGGCTCTCCCTCTGTGGGTCCCTGCCCCTGTACCTCTCCCTGTACCTGTACTAGTGCCTGAACGGGTACCTGTCTCGGTACATGCCTAGGTCCCTGTACCTGTCTCTGTCCCGGTGCCTGTACTGGCACCTGTCCCTGTCTCTGTCCCGGTGCCTGTACTAGCACCTATCCCTTCACCTGTCCCTGTCTCTATCCCTGTGCTCTAGGACCCTGTGCTGCTGGTGCCTGCACGGGCACTCCACCGTGACCCCTCACCACCTGGGCCTGTCCCTCCTATCCACCCTCTCTCCGAGGTGCCACCCTCCTCTCCCCAACTACTCCCCTCCGCCGCCGTCGGCCTCTACCCCCATCACCCCCACCATCATCATCATCATCTCCTCCTCCATCTCCATCCAGTAGCTCTCCTGGATCTGTCAGTCGGGGGAATGGATGCTCGGCCCAATACGCTATATACTCTGCATCCATCCCGGCGTCCTCAATCTCAGGCCACATGTCCCAAGGAAGGGGTATCATCTCTGCCAGCTATGTGACTGCCTGATCATATGACAACAACGGCCCGAACTGCGCCTGATCCCTAACTGTACGGGCATACATACCCGAGCCTCGTGGCATCCGCTGGATCCGGCCAAACTGTCGGCCAACCCTGTCCACCAGCTGTCTCTCTAATATATAGGGCATCCGCCCAATCAAATATCTTCTCCTGAAGGTGTAAGGCAGCTCCACTGCATCATCCTCCCACTCCTCACATCCCAGATACGACCTCCAGATGACGACATCAATGTCATCTATCACTCGCCGCCAATACTCTAACCTGCCAATCCGAGGCTGTGACGTGATCATGTCATACAAATGAACAAAACTCCATCCATGACCCCTGCCTCTGAAATGTATCGGCCGCGTGATAGGCAGATGCTCGTATGCCCAAACCTGCAATAGTGTCACTCCACAACCCAGTCCTACTGATCCATGGTAGACAAACTGGTAAAGCTCATAATATAGGTGGGCCAAAACACATGGACCCCACGCATATCTGGTGTGCTGCGTCACCAATGTCTCCAGTGCTCCTCCCCAGCCCACTACCAACCCCCGTGTCGCTCTGTCCGGACATAGGAACCCATTGATAGCTCCTCCAATCATAGTTGGCAAAGCTAACCCTGTCGTAGTCATGGTATCCCATGCCACATGTCCTGCTCTCATCTCTAATCTGGGATTCTAGAACACCTGTCTCAATGCCTCTCTGTCTCCATTGCGATCATATGGAATCAGCTCTCCATCAATCGGTATCCGCAGAATCCAGTAGACATCCTCGAGGGTGACTGTCATCTCACCCATCGGCAAATGAAATGTGCATGTCTCTGAATGCCATCTCTCGGCTAGCGCAGCCAGCAAACCCATGTTTGCCCGAAACTCAGGCACATACAATAGTGTCTCAAACCCATCTCCTCGATGGCAGCTCTATCCTGGAAAGACAACTCCGATCGCAACCTCTGTGTGGACGGGAATCTCTCCCGTGACTCTAGCATAGGCAAATACTCCTGCAGTCAAACAAATCAATCATGTCAGTCATGGTGGCATTTACTGTTCATCACAAAATGCTACTTTTTATCTAAATGCATATGGTTATCTATCCTAGTGACACTCACTGTTCATCACAAAGTGTTGCTATCTATCCTAGTAGTGCTCCCTGTTCATCACAAAGTACTACGTGTGTGACATTCCCTGTTCATCACAAAGTGTTACTCACATTTTGCACTCCCTGTTCATCATAAAGTGCTGCTCATACTTTGGGTACTCCCTGTTCATCACAAAGTACTCTATCTTGGTGCTCCCTGTTCATCACAAAGTGCCTTGATCTATCCTAGTCTTCCTAGAGGACCTACTTGAGTGTATCCTCTCAGCAGCTTATCCAATCGACAGCGTATGTTCATCACAGAACTACCGATTTGACCTAGAAGACCAAAATCTTGCATTTTCAGACACAAACGCGTTTTCCTAACATAAACGCACATTTATTACTTTACCTAGTATGCATTAATGACAACAATAAATGTGTCAAAGTACGAGGAGGTTTTGTGGTACTCACCGGCTCTCCTGCCTCCGCTACCCTCTAGACTCGGCGAACACGGTCGAATCTGTGAACCAAAGCCATCGCTGCTGACTGTTGTTGCTCTTTTCTCTCTCTGCACTTTAATCTCTTGAATGTGTAGATGACAATGAGGATGTATTTTCCCCCGTGGTCTATCTTATAGACTACCCCTAGCCCTCGTTTCCCAAGTCAGTCTTCATTATCCCGTGACTTTGTCACTTTATCCGGTCAGCCCATTCTATCCTGTCTTTCTTATCGAGAGATTGTCTGCAATCTTTCCAGACATTTTCATCCAATCTCTCAAGGGGGCATATCATTCCCATCCTTGGGCAACTCTGTATCAGTTCATCTTATCTTCTTTGAAACAACGCGACAAGCCGCATTGTCTCAAAGAGGGGCAAAATGTAGACACCCAAAATTGTCATGTCTAATTAAATAAATATTTTATTTATTTAATTATCTAAGCCTAATTCTTCTATTAATTAAATAAATCCTTATTTATTTAATTAATTCATTTATCCTACTTCTTCTATTAATTAAATAAATCTTTATTTATTTAATTAATTCATTATCCTTTTCTACACATGACACATGTCATTCATCTCTTAATTCATACACTACCTACCCCTCTCATTATTTTATTATTTCTTCTACCTACCCTCTAATCATAGCCGACCTCCTTTTACACCTCTCAATCTTATCCCTCCATTTCATATTGTGTCTTCTATATAAGGAGATGCTTCCTTCATTATCAAACCCTAATCGACAATTTGGAGGACTTGACTACACTACGATCCTACTTGCAACCACATTCCGTTCTTTGTTGAGCTCTTGTGCACATAAAATCTGAGAGCAAATATATCAAGCAAGATCAATGGAGATAGGAAGAATGGAGATCAAAACCCTATTGGACATGTGATGGTATAATCTTTGTGATTTCATGTGATTTGCATTGTCTTAGGTAATCTTCATATGTTATGGTGGATCTTTATTGATTGTTAGGCTAGAGTTTTGTGGTTGAACTCATTTAGCCTTTCAATATTGTTATTATTGTTATCCATTTTCACCATATACACTATCCAGCATCAAAACCAAAATCCGAGCACAATCTCTTAAGCCAAATGGCTTCTTTACAAGCATGAGTAACTGCCATGTACTCTGCTTCACTAGTAGACAAAGTGACTACAGCTTGTCGCTTACTCATCCAGCTCACTGCACCACCAAACATCATGAATACATATCCACTAATGGATCTTCTGCTGTCTATGTCACCTGCCCAATCAAATTCAACATATCCATGAATACTCAAGGAATGTCGAGGTCCAATAGGATTACCATGGAAACATAGGGAATACTCGGAAGTACCCCACAAATATCTGAACACTCTCTTCACTGCATCCCAATGCACTCATCCAGGATTAGCCATAAACTAACTACTTGGACTCCCACTGCTTGTGCAAAATCTGGTCTCATACAAACCATAGCATACATTAGGCTACCAACAACACTTACATAAGGAACTCTGGTCATGTCCTCCATCTTAGTAAGAGACTTTGGACAATCTTCCACAGAAAGTTTCATCCCCTGTAACACTGGAACAACTAGTTGCCTGCAATATGTCATATTGAATCTCTACAACATAAAGTTCACATACTTTCTCTGGATGACCCAAATCTTTTTGTGAGATCTATCCCTTTTGATCTCCATTCCCAAAATGTACCTAGCCACACCAAGATCTATCATCTCGAACTATTCTAACAACTGATACTTCAAATCTGAAATCATTCTCATCCCATTTCCAATGAACAACATATCATCTACATATAGGACAATAATGAGAAAATGACCATTTTTAGCTTTATAATAAACACAATGGTCAGATTTAGATCTCAAAAATCCCAATGACAATGTACATAGGTGTCAATTTTCTGGTACCACATTCTAGGAGATTTCTTAAGACCATAAAGAGATTTCTTCAGCTTGTATACCATATTCTCTTTACCTTTCTCCAAAAAGTTCTCTGGTTGTGACATGTAAATTTCATCCTCCAAGTCACCATGAAGGAAAGTTGTCTTCACATCCAACTACTCAACTTCCAAATCGTGAGCTGATGCAAGTGATAACAAAAGCCGAATGGTTGTCAGCTTAACTACAAGAGAGAATATCTCCCCATAATCAATTCCCTCCACTTGGGAATATCCCTTCGCAACCGATTGTGCCTTATACTTTTCAACACTACCATCTAGACCAAGTTTCTTCTTGAACACCTATTTACAACCAACGAGTTTCTATCCTTCAGGCAAAGGTACCAAATCCCATGTAGCATTCTTCTTCAATGCAACCATCTCTTAATTCATGGCTTTCATCCAAGAATTTGCATCACGTACACCCATAGCCTCTCTAACAGTCCTGGGCTCATCAGTGTTAGTAAACAAAACATTAATACAACAGGATTCCAACATAGAATACCCAAACCTTTTAGGTCAACAACCATATCAATGAGGTTGTCGCCTTTCACATGTAGACCTCCTCAAAGACTGAGGTTGAGGATCGTGTTCCTCTTCTAAACTTTCAAAGCTACTAGAGCCTCCCTCATTATCAGGTCCCACAGGAGTACGTAGTTTAACTCTCTCAGGAGTGGGAAGAATTTGAACTACCTCCTTCTATTTCTCTTCCTTCTCTAGCTGCAAATCTACTATGGAAGGTTTCAACTCACGAATGATAGCACTTCTTCTATAGAGCACCTTCTCTGCAACTAGATCCCAAATCTTGTACCCCTTCACACCAATACCATAGCCAATGAAGACACAGTTGACCGCCTCATTCTCCAATTTAGATCTTTTTTCACTAGGCACATGAGCATATGCCTCACAGCCAAAGAATCTAAGATCTCTCAACGAGGGATTTTTACCAGACCAGGCCTCCATAGGGGTCTTTTCAACAAGCACCGAAGTAGGAGATCTATTAATGAAATAACGTGTAGTGGCTACCACCTCAGCCCAGAAATTTTGTTCAAGGCTAGCACCACTTAACATACTCCTTACCCTCCACATCATCATTTTGTTCATCCTCTCCGCAACTCCATTTTGTTGTGGTGTATATGGAGTTGTCTTATGTTATTCAATCTCGTGGTCCTTACAGAACCTGTCGAACTCAACAGAACAAAACTCACCACTGTTATCCATCCTCAAACACTTAATTTTTGTACTAGTCTGATTTTCAACCAAGGACTTGAATTCCTTAAACCGACTAAAAACTCCAGACTTACTTTTGAGGAAATAAACAACTATCCTTCTAGAATAGTCATCTATGAAAGAAAAAAAGTACACAGATCTATTTAATGAAGGCACATTAACTGGACCAAAAATGTCAGAATGAACATATTCCAAAACCCCATAAGACTTATGAAAAATAGAATAAAAAGAAACATGGTGTTTTTTTTCATATACACAATGTTCGTAAAATTCGAACTCGAGATTACAATCATCAAGGCCTTTAGCAAGGCTCTTATTTTTCAAGGCTCATAAGCCCTTTTCACCTATATGGCCAAGCCTTTGGTGCTACAACATTGCCTTCTCAGCTGGGAGCTTTATCTCCATAGCATTAGCACTCTTAGGTACCTAGAAAGCACGACCATCAAATGTTGAAACAACAATCTTCTTTTCTACGTGATCTGACAGTGCGGATGAAGAATCCAAAGCCCTTTTCTTGGACTTCATAGAAGCTCTATTATACTGAATCATGCATTCATCCAACTTATATAGAGTGCCAATCCAAATACCCTTAGCAAGTACCATAGAAGCTAGTAATCTTACATCCACCTTGCAAGAAAACAGTCTGCACTCCCACAACGCTCAACTTGATAACTAAAAGGAGGTTTCATGCCAAACCAGGGATGTGTAGTACACCATGAATCCCCTTCATTCTACCATTAGGGAATCAAATCTTGACTCTTCCACGACCAACAACCTTTACATGAGAATCATCACCCAAGTACACCTTCCCACCATCATATTCTTCATATTTTGAGAACCAATCCATGTGAGAGGTCATGTGGAAAGAACCACCTAAGTCAATCAACCATACATCTTCTGATGCATGGGTTGCCAAGTCAGCGACAAAAGAATCGACGTCATCTTGAGAGGATTTATCGGAATCTAAATTAGAGGAATTATTATTTTTCTTATTCTTCTCCTCTTTACAATCTTTCCGAAAATGACTGGATTTTCCACAGTTCCAACATTTTTGCTTAGACTTTTTACAAGGAGACTTAGATCTCCCTGGAGACTTTGATTTACCCTTGTCCTTTTTCTTGCCTTTCTCCTTCGATGTGCCATGAGTAACCAGGGCCTCCTTAGCCATCTTGGAAGTCTTTCTTCGCATCTCTTCAGATAGCAATGAAGAAACCACATCCTCCATCTTGAAAGTAGTTGTTGTGCTTCCAATGACCATCACAAGGTGATCCCACGAGTCCGGAAAAGGACATAATAGAAGCATGCATTTGTTTTGATCATCAATCTTATCACCAGCAAAAATAATTTAAGCAACGAACATATTGAATACATTTAGGTGATCTACAACGGATCCTCCTTCCTCCATCCTCAAAGAATACAGCTTCTTTCTCGGGAATAACTTATTACCAAGGGTTTTCCTTGATAAATATCACCACGCTTCTTCCAAAGTGTAGTTGCAGTCTTTTCCTCATGGATATTCAGGAGCACTAAATTAGTCAAACAGAGTCTTATCAAGCCCTTAGATTTTTGATCCATTTTATCCCATTCATCCTGTAGTGTATTTTGGGGTTTTGTCAAAGAAACTGCAACCCTTAGATCTCTATCCATGAGCATGTCCTCCATTTTGAGTTTCCACAACTCAAAATTGCTGCCATTAAATTTATCCATCTCTATTCTACTAGATGTGCTTTCAATATCCAACTTACAACAAAGTTATGAAATCTTCCACTGCAAAACTCCCACTGAAACTAGATCAACACAAAAAACCCGTCAACCCAACAACAATAACAAAGTTGGCCAAGATTTGATTCCAATTGAAAGGAAGCCTAAGTATGGATTAATACTTCCAAATGCTAAATCTAACAAGAGAGATGATGGAGAATTTTCTTACAAACTTCTAAACAATTGCAAATTAGATAAACACATATAAAATCAGATTTAAGCAAATAAAACCATAACACCAGATTTACGTGGGAAAACCCTTTTAGGAAAAAACCCATACTCCAAAAGCCAAACTCAATTGTATTATTTAGCAAAAAAAATAGTTACAATACAATGTATAGAGCCAATGCTCTTCAGGAGTAGTCTACAACAGAGATTTCAAAAATAATTCCAACAACATAACAATGCCTTCAATTTGTCTCATCACAAAATCAACTAAGGCATCAACATATTTATAGAGCTCATTACAAAGTGGTATGTGTGCATGGTTTCCAAAACCAACTTCAAAGAACAAGAGGTAAGTTATGTCACAAGCAACACCTTGCTAATCCAATGACACGTTGCACATAGCAACTTCCGAAGCAACAACGCCTATCTCTTCCATAACCGTCATCTTGCCAAACACAATGTAAGTAAAACATTGGAGTTGTCATGACCAAATATATGTCTTCCTTACCTCACATATATGTGTTCCTTACCTCACATATATGTCTTCCAAATATATGTCATGACCAAATATATGTCTTCCGTTGTAGATCACCAAAGTAAACTCAAATAATAAATGCAAACTGCCAATATATAACTCTCCATGACTCTTCCACCAAACTAGAAACCACCATAATCATAATAGGAATTTTTATCATAATCTCAACATAGAAACTTATGACACTGGTTCCCAAAAAAATATTAGGACTTCCAAAGTGGAGTGAAAAAAAAAGCAAATAATTAGATTATCATGTTTGGACTCTAAGGTTGAGACACCTTAAGCCCAACAATTAGCAAGCTTAAGAAGGCAAAAAAACATAATTTTAAGGGAGATTTGTGAGAAAAATGAAGGTGAAAACAATGTAGGTCTGACTTCTCTTTTTGCATTATATACACATGTAGATGGTCCAATTCACTTTGAAGATTCTATTAAAGAAGAAAAATGGGTGCATGCAATGAATGAAGAAATAGATGCTATTAAAAAGAATCAAACATGGGAGTTAGTGAATCTTCCACAAGGAAAAGAGGTGATAGGAGTGAAATGGGTTTACAAAAAAATTGAATGCAAATGATGTTGTGCAAAAACACAAGGCAAGTCATGTAGAAAAAGGTTATTCACAATAGCCTGGGGTAGACTACAATGATACATTTGAAGTGGTAGCCCGTGTAGACATTGTGAGGACAATACTAGCCATAGCAGCTCAAAACAAGTGGGCGGTATATCAAATGGATGTAAAATCACCATTCTTAAATGGTTTCTTAGAAGAGGAGGTCTATGTGGAGCAACCCTCTAGGTATGAGATTTTGGATCATGGAAACAAGGTTTACAAGCTCAAGAAGGCATTTTATGGACTCAAACAAGCCCCAAGAGCATGGTATAGTAGAATTGACCCTTATCTAATGAAAAATGGCTTCAATAGGTGCAACTGTGAGCCTACATTATATACCAAGATTAATAAGCAAGGTGAGATCATAATAGTTTGTTTATATGTTGATGACTTGATTTTCATGGGTGATCTATCAATTGACACATTCAAATCAGCTATGAAAAATGAATTTGGGATGACTAATTTGGGTTTAATAAGATATTTTTTGGCATTGAAGTAAGTCAAAATGATAAAGGTGTTTTCATTTCACAATCCAAGTATGCAAATGATATCTTAAAGAGGTTTAATATTATGAATTGCAAATCAACCCCAAGAACAATAGTGATAGGTTTAAAGTTGAATAAAGATAACAAAAAAGCTGATGTAAATCCAAATTTGTATAAAACACTTGTTGGAATTCTTATGTACTTAACAACCACAAGTTAGGATATAATGTTTGGAGTTATTCTCATTTCAAGGTTTATAGAGTCTCCAAAAGTTTCACATTGGCAAGCTGGAAAAAGAATTTTGAGATATGTTAGTGGAATAAAGAACTATGGAATACTCTACCCAAAGTCAAATGAATTCAAATTGATAAGATACACTGACAATGATTGTGTTGGGAGTATAGATGATTGGAAGAGCACTTTCAGCTATACTTTTTTATTTTGGATCAAGTCTAGTATCTTGAACTCCAAAGAAACAAGCAATAGTTACTATTTCATTGGCTAAAGAAGAGTATGTAGTAGCTATAGGGGTAGCTTGTCAAGTGGTTTCGATGAGAATAATATTGAAAGAATTGAAGCACATGAACAAGAAGAACCAAAAAAGATCTATTGTGGCGACAAATCAACCATACTATTGTCAAAGAATCCAATTTTTCACAAAAGAAGTAAGCATATTGATAAAAGGTAAAACTTCATCGAGGATCTGATCAACAATGGAGAAATATTTTTGGAGCATTGCAATTCTAAAAATCAGTGTGTAGACATTTTTACCAAGGCATTAGGAAAAGAAAACTTTGTCTATCAAAGATATCACTTGGGCATCATAGATGGTAGTAGTTGTGATTAAAGGGGAGTGTTGGGAATTGATCCCAACTATCGTCATTACTACCCTCCATAATCTCTTTTCTCTTCTACCATTTCTATGTACTATTGTAATTTTTATTAGTATTGACATTACTTCACCATAACTTCCATTTGTAACTTGTCCCCACATTATCTTTGTTTGGACAGCCTTTAAAATGCATTTGGTTTTTAAATTGTACTTATTTTCTAAGAATACGAATAGAGGGTAGGAAGTTTTGAATGAAATATATTAAAAAAATAAAGAGGAGTCTAGAAACAAACCATAGATTAATAAATAGAATAGGGAGTAGTTTATATGTTTTTTGGCTGTATAGAAAAAGGGTGTGTAAATGTTGCGTGTAGGTGTAGCAACAACTAGTTAATAGAAACAGGGGACCCTATTTTCACCATCATTTTTTGAACACTAAAATGAGTTGGATCTCTATGTAATGGAGCAAATTGTTGTATTATCTTATTTGGAATAATATGAAGATTTAAATATTTATATGCTATTAATCTTTGTGTTATCTTTTTACGCCCTATTTTATTTCTACTCCTCTACCTCTTCTCATCAATTTCATGGTGCTAACAAACTCCTCTTGGGAGGTACTGAAGTATTTAATCTGAACTCATTGTTCTTTCAATCCAGCTAAAAACTTATTGATATAGTAGAAACAACACAGAATATTCAAGATATATATACAACTTAAACCATAGAAAAATAAATACTAAATAACTTCTTATAACGGAACTGTAATGCTCTATAAAAAATCTATAGAAAATACAACAAATCTTTACTATTAATATATGTAGAAAATACTGTTAATTTTGAATATTTTCTCGATACGGAAGATAGCAATTAGTCATGTTGCATGGAGTTTTCAGGACAGGATAAAATCCAAGGGTATTTTTTGAAAACGAGTATATATTTCAAATTTCTACCCAGTTGACAACAACTAAACATAACAATGATAAAATAATGTTGGATGATGTTTACAGAAGTTTGTATGTCAACCACATTCCAAAAAAAATGGTTTGTTACACTTCTCACACAATATCACACTATACTAGACCATGACAAATACACTTTCAATTAACCATATCAAAAATTTTGAAGTTAGAACTCTTTTAAACAATGAAATAAGAAATCCAAATTGTTGTTGTTAATGTTAATGATTATATAGCTTATATCATTAACCATGAATCTTAATCATGATATATTTATTGTTGTTAAATACTACTATAATATATATTTATTGTTGTTGCTTTAATGTTGTCATGTTATAATGCTATTACTATGATGTCTTGATATATTTGAGAGTCTCTTTTAATATTATGGATTATTTTTTTAAAAATATGATTATTATCTTTAACCTTTTTTTGTAGGGGATGTTTGGCTTTCTCCAAAATGGTTAAGGGGCATCTAAGATGTCCCTAGCCATCGTACTGATTTTCAAGCATGACCTATGCATTTCTTTCTATCTCTGATTTTAAGGATGTATTTCAAGATGTTTCTAGATTTTCTCAGTTGAAGGAGATGGCCAAGGGACATCTCTTAATGTCTCGTCATCTCCCAAATACTTTTGAGAGATAACGATAGGGTTTAAGGAGTGGGGAAACATCCTCATCTAGCACAAATTATGAGCAAATCTTCTGTAACACTCTACTTAAATATTTGCATATATATCTTTTTTTTAAAATTATATAAAAAATGTCGCCAAATATTCATATAAAAGAATCAAATGTGTCTTCTATAACATTGCGAATTTTCCTTTGAGATAAAATTTCTACATAGCCTCTTCAACCAGAAAAAAAAAATGTACAAGAAAATAAAATGATTTACTTTTATTTTTCAAGAAATAACCATAAGACTATAACCATAAGAAATAAAATCTAATCTTACTCCAATAACCATAAGACCACAAATGTTTGAATGAACTAATTTTCTAATGATTGGTAAAGTTTTGCAATATTTATCCTTATCTTGTTTTCTTAATACCACAAAAAACTTTACAATTTGTTTCAATATTAAACAATACTTCAACCATTTTTTCTTTACCTAACAAATCTCTCTTTATAAAAAAAACAAAACAAATCTCTCTTTAAAACTTTAATTACAATAATAATTATAACATAATAAATTATTATTTATTTACACAAAAATTATAAACTCTGACTTTCCACTATCATTTTGTTTAAATTTTTTAAAATCAATTGTCAAAAATTAATCTTTCCTAGACTGTCCTATAAAATAAATAAATAAAAAATAAAATAATTTTTTTCAAAGTATGAATACCAAAATAAAAACTGTCTTAAACATATTTTACATCACCTTATTTGATGTACATAGAATATTTTTTCCTCAACTTATTTCCTGTGTATAACCAATGAATATTTGTGAACAACTTCCACTATCTTGTCATCTCTCAACTTCACTTGAATTTAATTAGGCATTATTTTTTTGCGTAGAAAAGAAACACGACTTTATATGTTGCCTTTCACTGTGTCTAAGATTTTATTGCATGTTGAAAGATTGATGGTAGCTGGAACGGACGGAGAAGAACTTGCATAGCTTCGGAGTCAAGTGGATGAAATGTGCAGGATGCTCCATTCACAAATAAGTCTCTCACATTATCTCGATTCAGAATGCAGCCAACCGCCGGTTCCATTCCATAATTCTGCAGGTAAATCAACACCATTTATTTAGTTATCAATAAGCTATTTGTTCATAGCAAACTTATGATTTATATATGTTCTTAAAACTGTTAAAATTGTTTTTATATGTAGTTGTGGGCATTAATCACAAGATATATTGCTGAAGTGATCAAACTCCTTGAGTGGGACAATGACAAGTCAGCTGTGGCCGTGATTGTACACGGCATTGGTAGAGCCGGGAAAACTACCTTGGCAGATGAAGTGTTTTCATCTTTAAATCTGCAGGGCTGGAAATATTCTAAAGTCACTCTTGTTAAAAAATTAGAATCAAATCCTAACCTAGAAGAAATACAATCTCAGATTTTAAGCGAATTGACTGGGATAAAACATGATAAGGTAAGAGACTTTCAGGATGGGCAACAAAAGCTTAAATCGATTATGGAGAAGGAAGTTGTTTTCATATATATTGGCAACATCTTAAAGAGAGAACATCTGGAACATCTTATACCCAAGCTGATCGACAGTCCAAAAAAAGTGAGGATTCTTGTAACAGCAAAAAAAACAAATGTCTCCGGAGTCTTTGAAAGCTGCAGATTCAAACCCTGTAAATTATACGCCATTGAATCCCTGTCTGTAGAGGCATCCCTTGAAGTTTTGTGCAGGAAAATTGATACTGAAAGAGACATTGATTCCATGATGGAAGAAAGCCCTCAGGCTAGGGAGATTGCAAAGAAATACAGTTGATGTCCCCTGTTTTTGGAAGTGGTGGGAGCGTATCTCCATAAAAGAAATAACAAAGTTGAAGCTTATGAAAAAGTTGTTGGCTGGCTAAGTGATGGAAACGATTTCAGCTGTGACAAGGAAGACGTTTTCGAGGATTCTAGAATTCTGTTTGCTTACCATGAACTTACACCCAGTGCTCAGGAGGCGTTCCTCGATATCTTCTCATTCTTCTACGATTGGGAGTGGAATGAAGTCGCTTGCATTGTGGGAGAGGAAGAACTGGATTGTCTACTAGAAGGTGCTCTGGTCAAAAGAATGGAGGTTGAATCTGGTTTTGATTACTATGAGAATAGAACAATAGTAGAGAGGATAAGCATTCACGATCTTATACTGACAGCAGGTCGTAATAAATCAAAATGCAATCGATACACAAGTGCAGATGATATTTCTATGGCCATCGAGAGTGAAGGGGAATGAAAACTTTATAAAAGTATTAAATAGTTAAAGATTGAAAACCTACCATCCTTAAAATTTGTAGATGTTAGCGGCTGTGGTATGTTGACTACTCTGTCGAACAGGGTTTGCGAGTTGTCTCTCCGGACGAGTAAAGGTTCATTGAGTTACTATAAGAACTTAAAGGTGCTTCCCATCGGCTTCGGTCAATTCAGCTGGTTGGAAAGTTTATACTTAAATGCTTGTGAAAGTTTGCAAGAATTGTCCGATGACTTTCACTGCTTGGCAGGGCTAAAAGCATTAGATCTGTCCAAATGCAAAAGCCTGTCCAAACTTCCTGAAGGATTCCGCCAGCTTGGATCCTTGGAAAGGTTGGTATAGTCAGGGTGTGATAAGATACAGGAATTGAGCAGGGACTTTGGATGCCTTGGAGCTCTAAAATATTTGGATCTGTCCAAATGCAAAAGCATGTCCAAACTTCCTGATTGTTTCGGCCAGCTTGGATGCTTGGGAAAGATGGATTTATCAATGTGCTCTAAACTGGAGGAGCTTTCCAGCGATTTTCACTGCCTGAGATCGCTAATAGAATTAGACCTGTCAAACGGTGAGAGCTTAGGTGAAAAATGGATGGACGCTGTGGGGTGAGGGGTCTATTCAGAACTTATGGCGGGTAATATTGCTTATCGAATCAAGCTTAAATGTGTGCAAGAGGCTCTATTCAGCGATCAATGATATATATATATATATGAAGATCATGTAATGTGTGAAGATGTATTGCGCTCCGGGTTTTTAGCAAGGTCGCGGGGGATGCCCCTCTTTTTCTATTCATCACAAGGCCGAGGTTTTATCCAAGGTTTTATCATTTATGTTATTACAGTTTGATAGGGTTGCTTTCAACTATTGTACATGCCACATAAACTGTACATGGTTAAATACTTAATTTATAAATGAATGTAGTTTTTCATACCTTTGTAGTAAATTGCCGAAAAATCCTTTAGTATTTTTTAATGTTAAATGTTTTTTTTCTCACTTTTATAAATATATTGAAGTCATTTTAAGAAAATTAATTATGAATGAAAGAAAATTTATTAGAATTTAGATTTGGTTGATAATAATTATTATAAGTATGATTTGGTTGATAATAATTATTTTATGTTATTTATTTATTAGAATTTAGATTTGGATGATAATATTTAGAATTTTGATTTATTATTTCCTTATGAATGTGCAAGAAAATAAATCATACTTTAATGTTATCTAGGTTTAAGTTGGGGATTCAAAATGGAATAGAAAATAGATCTAGATCAAACAATAAGTTGAGAAAATAAATATATAGTATAAATTGACAAGTTAGAAATAATTGAAATATTTATCTTGGAATTTTTTTCATCATTTTAATTACTTTATCCATTATATGATGATAAGTGTATAATTGGTGTGGCTTTCAACTAAACTTCAATAGATAACACAATCCTTACCCATCTTTGTACTTGTTCCCAACAATTGGTTTCATCCTACAGATTTGATGCAAGGGACTCTCCTTACACATTGAAATTGAGGCTCTATTACACTAGATGAAATATTACTCCACCCAATATTCATACATAATATAGCAAAGAGAATAAATAAAAAATTACAAGAAAATAACTCGATTCTATTTCTCAATAAAATGAAATACAAATTCATGTCAATTACAAAATATTAGCCAGTTGGGCTTTACACCTTTGCAAGTTGGAGCTACAAGCTATCATTCCCAAGCTTTATAAAGCAGAACTCAACTCTGAATGTCTAACCATTAGCCCAAGCGTCTCTTATCTAGCATTTTTGGTACCTCTTGGAAATCCCATGCCTCGTCTTGATGAACCTCAGGTGGTGTCCTTTCAATTTTCCAAAGTAGGGGCCTAAAGAGGTGTCTTTTCCCATTTTCTTTGTAACCAACCAATACATCTGAATGCATGCCTCTTTCCCTTCCCCAAATCAATGCCAAGATGTAGATTTTGTTGATTTTACATTAGAAATAATAGAAATATATGCAAACTAATAAAATTTATGTTTTCATTTAGAAATAGGTCACAAATATTAAATACTTTCAATCCCTATGTCCCCTTGGATACTTTCCTAGGTACATGGAGACCTACAGATGCGTGTAGTTATTTCTATTCATCTAATCTTAATTGAATTAAGAACAAAAAATATTCTTCAATGATGCAGGATTCTCCTATGCCTATAAATTCTGCTACATCAAGCACCTAGGATAGAAAAATTTTGTGATCTTGGTTTCACAAAATATAGTTGATGGTAGAGCCACCCTTTTAAGATTGCAATGATCCTTACTTCTCCCCAATGCTTTGCAATGACCCTTCTCTTCCACATGGCATACAAATTAGAATTCATTTCCAAAAGTTTCTCTCCCTTTGACCTTGCTACATTATCTACATCTCTGACCTTTTCTAGCAACATGGCTGCAACAACTAAGATATTATCATTAAAATGTGCACTTGAAGTGTCAAACTCAAATTTCTTGTGTGCTTTGTCTTGAAAACATGTCTATGTTGCCTCAAATAAACCCTCCAGATAGTAGATTATATCTTGGTCATTCAAATCTGAATATGTATTGGTTAGGTGAATGCATGCCTCTTGTAGTGACAAATTTTTTTTTTACTCCCTATCAATCTGTATAAGTACATTCTCTTTTTCATATACATGATCAAAACCAAGATTTGTACTTCCATTTAAATATTCAATTGTTTGCTACATGGATTGTCTTTCTTCTCTAACTTCATGGCTTGCAAACTCCTCCTTTATGTATGTTGCACAACCTTCATCCGTAGCATTCTCCAAGGATTCATTAAAAACATTAGTCCATTTGCAACTTTCAAAGAAGTCATTGTAATGTCCCCTTCTTAGACAGAATCAACAAATCATATCAATCTATTAATGAAGTCCTCATAGACTAATAAGGATGAGTAGAGAACATTGGACTAGTGATTTTCTCCTATTTCAGAGGGCACATTAAAGTAAACATGGGTGGAATCAGTCGACAATATTGTTATCTCCAAGTTGTCAGTCTAAAACTACATTAAATCCTAGAATATCTCATTCAAAGGCATACACGAGTCTAGAGAGAGAGTGAGGTGCTTCCTTGCCAGGTATCCATGAGGAGAGAGAAAAAAAGAAAATTAAAAGATATTAAAGTTGATGCATAGAGATTTAATCTCTCCTTGGGTCACTAAAGACACATTTATAATATAAAGTTTCACCCTTTTCTAAGTTCTTATTCCTAGTGAGAGAGTGAAAGGGGAAGTGAGAGATAAAATATTTGTTTGAGTTAAAAAACATATAACATAAAGTGAGTGCTCCAAAAGGGAAGATTGTTATGTGGGAAAAAGTAACTATTATTTAATTCATTAAATTTGATTGAGGTGTTAGGGTTTCAACCCTAATTAGGGCAACTTGAGGAAAGGTTTTTAAAGTTCATTTGAGACTCATTTCTTATGGATTTTTTTGCTGATAATTATTTTTACCTCCTTGTGGAGCTTATCAACCTTAGGGTTTTGAGAACTTTGGAGATGGAAAACTCCATTGTTTTGCACATCTGTAGTTGTGAGAGACCAACCAAGGGTGTGAGGAGAAACTCCATATTTATGGGTTTCCATTGAGCATCAAATTTGAATAAGTTTTGTAACAAATATGAACCCTCGTACTTGCTTGTGTGTGTGGTCGTACTTTCTAGATTGAAAGGCTTGGAAAATATTTTTTGGATCATCTTTGCACGAGGGTTGTATTGGCATATGATAACAAGTTGTGTGAAAACCTAGTAGTAGTTTTGAAGAGCTTCTTGGACCAATTGAAGAATTTTTAATAGTGGTTGTAGTGAGGTGGTTGCTTGGAAGGCCAACCATCTTTATAACTCTTTTGGTGGTTATCTTTGTCACAAACTTTGCACTTGGTGGTTGTCCCTCATCGTACTCTCATCTCCAACACATCAATATAGTTTACAAGGATTGCAACAGTTAAAAAGGGTTTGAAAACCATTAAATTAGATTCATATTAGACCGTATTGACTGAGGATTTGAGGTTCATAAATTATCCCAGCTCAAGGGATAACTGTCATCTATGCATTGAAAACCCATTGTCCCCAGCGAACTACCTTATGACAACACTCTGATGTGGAAAAGATAAGATTTCTGATCTCTGTGAGCTGATTTCTGAGTAAGAACCTCATTTATGAGTGAGATGCTTGTTGTATGTTCCATCAAAAGTTCAATTTTCTCCTCCTCTAACCACCGGGTATGTTAGTAGTGGGTTAAAGGACTTCATTGTTTGTAACTGAACTATTGTCTAGAGATATAATTGATGTATCTATTTTCAATAGGATATTAGTATAAGTGTTGAACTTAAATGCAATTTCAATTCTGTTTCAACTCCTACTTGAAGGCATTTGTTTCCTTTCTTTCAAAACAAAATTCAAACAAAAAAATACTACATCTTCTACAACTTCTGTCTAGCTCTGAAATATCACATTTAAAAAAAAAACATAGTATTATTAATATAATTAAAGAACAAGTCGGTGGTCTTCTACTATTCAATATTTTAGTGTCCTAGAGAGGGTGGGAAGGGTGGGACATTACAGTCATCTTTTGGCTTCTTCTTTTCTAAATAATCATCCACTTCACCTTCTTTCTTGTGGGCTAATGGAAAACATTTTCTCGGTATGCTTCCTCAAGATACTATTCCATTTTTCATTCGAACTATGCAATTTTTCTATCAAAATCTTCATCTATTTTTTTCTTATGGATTTTCATCTTCTACTGCATATTTCTATCTCTTCTCATTTCTTGAATACTTCTTGTGATACCTCACCTAGGTTTTCTTCCCTTTTCCTCACTACACAATCTTTTGGCATCTAGGTTCTTCACTTCAATCTATCAAAAAAAATACAAAAACTTTCGAAAATTCCCTAGCCAAGATCTTTAGGCTTTGATACCAAAAATCAATGGATCCACACAATCCAGCCTAGTTCATCATTCTAGGCATATTACTCCTTGAGCCTAATGGATGCACATTCATTCATCTTTATCAATCTTATGCAAATTATGGCTTTCCAAGCCATTTCCCAATTCATTTGAAGGTCCACAAACCATGCTCCTATTGGTCACTTCAAAACAATGCATTATTTCATCAAACCCTCAATCACCTAGGTTTTTCACAGTCTTTCTACACACAGTCAACACATAATCCTCTATAACTTTCTAATAGAGAGGTTTCAAGACTTACAATTTAAAGGGTTTTTATAACATAGCAAAATAAAACTTTTTACCTATTTTTAGAAATTTTGGACAATTAAAACAAGTGATGTGGATTTTTGAAGCTCGCTGAAAAAACCGTAGTTTTATCATAGACCTACTCTCACCAAAGAAGACATGACTCCTTCAAAAATTAATGAAATTTGATCAAACCAAAAGAATGTGAAACTAGACTTATTTCTTCATTTTTACCATTGGCTTCAGGCCCTTAATATATTATAAAAGACCATACCATTCTAAATAGTAGACTGTTCAAAGTGAAAAACTGCAATTGTTAACACTAAAACGACCATAACTTCTAAAAAACAGAATGAAAATTCATGATACAAAAATAATATGAAAGAGGAAAGGTTCCTCCAAATTATCCAATTGATTTATGGGACTTAAAAATATTCACAAGGTCATAACAATTGAATCTCATACTGTAACAAACAAAAAATGCAAGTTAGAACGTGTAAAAATGAGTCTTCTTTCATTCCATCTTTTTCCAACTCCTTGCTCAAGGTTAAATTACATATCTATCATATTAAAAAAATATTATCTAACTGCCCAACCAACCACAACATCTTATTTTAACACTAATGACACTTTGACAAGTTGTTTGCATTTTGACAATTTTGTAATTGTGCAACTTTGACAATTTTTGCAATTTCTAACTCTAGACACCTAAACACTTTATGAATGGTCCTAACTAACCCAAAATGGTCTTAGATGATCTTATGGATGCAAGAAAGCCAAAGAAAGGCACAAATAAAAGTTTTTTAATATGATTCAAAATGACTCTGAAGATGCCCCGACATTAGTTCTTTATGGCCTACATTTGGTGGGAGATCTTTTTTGGTTGGATTCATGTCCTGGTTTGTGTTTGGCTAATGTTCACCCCCTCCCCTTTCTCTATACCTTTGCACTTGAGTTGGACGACTATCATGTTACAGTTTGGGGCTTTTGTGATGCCTGTGTTGTGGGTTATTGTTGGGATTGCTTCTTTTGTGAGGCTCATTACTAGGCATTTTATTTTCTCTATGGATTTTGTTGTGGTTGTGTGCTATGGTGGTTGATCCTCCCTAGATTTTCTGTTTGATGTTTGATGTTGTGTGGATGACTGCGGTCCCTATCTTTTGGGTCCTTTTGTGCGTTCTTTGTGCTTTGTAAGTCAGGGCTCCTCTGTTTTATTCTTTTGGTCCTATTGATAGGAGTTTTTTTTCTGAAAAAGGGGGTATCCTTTGGTGTTGTGGGCCTCTTGGATGGGAGAGTCTTTTCTTCCCCTTCTCAGAGTCGGGTTTTTGGTTGCCCCTTCCTTCTTGGGAAGGGTTTTTGTGAAGTTTTTTATCCTACTCCTTCAAGTGACCCTATGGAGGTGGGTCTTCAAAATGTTGTGTTCAGGGAGGTTCTCATTGATGGGCATGTGTGGGGTTTTTTGTTTGTTCCTAAGGATGATGGTGTTCTTCTATTTGGTTTCTCTTCTTGGACCAAAGTGGGTGAACTTTGGATAGGTGTTGTGGGTTGGTTACCCTACAGGCGCTTAATCAAAGAGGGCTCTATTTGTTGTGTCTACTTTGGTGTTGGATTCCTATTGTTGTTGGAGGATGCTTTCTTTCTTAAGGACCTCTACTTATGGCCCTTTCTTCCCTTATCTTCTAATGTTCTTGTGGGGTCGTTTCTTATAGAACCTCTCATTCTATGTAGGTGCTAGGTTTACTTTATCTATGGTATCTTGTATGGGTTTCTCTCTCCTATTTTTTTCCTTTTTGGGACACTGATCCCTAATGTTTATGTTGACAGTTGGCATATTGAGGTTGCCTTGACTGGTTTATTTAACTAGCCTATTGGCAAAAGGTTGCAAAATGCCTTTCAAAATCTACTAGTTGTTGATTGTCCCCTTGGCTAGTTTGTTCCCCATTGGCAACAATAATGAAGGAAAACTAAGAGGGGGGGGTGAATCAGTTTTCACTGGATCTAATAATTTAAGCGCAACTTTATATATGATCAATTGCAACAAGAACAAGGATAAGCACAATAACAACAACACACATAACACCAAGATTTTGACCTAGAAAACTCGATTAAGGGAAAATATGATGCAGAATTGGTAGAGGTATGGTGGTATAAGACAATGCCCAAACAGGTATAGATGAATTTATAAAATATAAGGGAAATACAAGGTAGGAAATGATAGATCCCCTTAAGCCTACAAACACCCCAAATGGTTCAAATGGGCCAATTATGAAACAAAACCTTCCCAAATGAAAATGATGGTTTAGAAGGTGTAATTAGGTCTATTATGAAAGGTTAAAACTAGTTTTGGCCTTCTGTTCAATACCCAAATTCCCAAACCCCAATTTCCTCCTACTAGCCCTAGAGCCCCTATTAGCCCTACAAGGAGAGAAATTCAATAATAACTCTACAAACTTCCAAGACACCAAAAAAAAAAAATAGAATTTTGGATACCCTTTTGGATTTTATATAACATACTTAGAGAATTTAGCAAATTTTTTTGGAAAGTATCTGTTGTTTTTAGATTGTCCTTCATTTTCAAGCAACTAGAATGGTGGATTAACAAAGCAACTACAAGAAATATTACACCTGGGTACTTATAACCTCAAAATATTCTTATTACATGATAAATTATGAGGGAATATGAAATCAATTTCAGTTTTTGAGGCCTCTAACCCCAAAAGCCCCAAATTTTCATCAAAAAGCCCTAAAACCTAGGGTTTCTCCAATCTCCCACATCCACTCACTCCTGGACCAAATGGTTGTTGATTCACCAATATATAGCCAACATACAGCCATACAAATCATAAAATATACCCCTCCAATGGGTAGATCTCTCCAACCTTCACCCTACCTAGCCTCTTCACTAGGCTTTCCAAGCAAACAATGGTGATCACCTCTCTTAAACCCTGTTATTTGCACAATCAGTTGTTAGATGATATAGTAAATATCATTTTACAGTCAGCCCATGAGTATCAGAGTTATATCATTCATGGAATGACCCCATGATTGAATTTTGTCAAAGCTACCAAGGAAAATACTCAGAAAGTTATGACAGTCAGCCCTATAACAGAAATTCAGAATGAATGATGAACTCAAATCTTCCAAAGAGGTATGGAATGTTGATAAAAGTGCTTTACAATGTTATGGAATGAACAAACTTAAAGTAAACCTTCACAAAGAATAGAAAATTTGAGAAATTACTCCAAAATTCTGAATTTTCATTGAGTTTCTATAGTAGTCTGTACTCCTTGGCATTCAATCTGCCTTACAAAGCATGTCTATGGCTTTAAATAGGCTCTCCAAGTTTCTTCAACCACCATATGGTTGGTTACAAAATTTATTTAACACCAAAACAATTAAAACTTGCTTTTCCTCCTAATTCTTCCTAATCGTTGGAATTTAAAATTTTGAATTTTACATTTTTTTTTGCAAATGCTTGACAACTTTTTGAATAAAACCTACTGTAGAAACCTAAAAGTTGCACAATGAATTAAGTTAATTTTATTCATTTAATTATTCTTAATTCTTCCAATTAATTAAATTAATATTTAATTAATATACCCTTCTTCTATCTAAACCATTTAATTAAATCCCCCTTCTAGCCCATTTAATTAAATTTACATTTAATTAAATCCCCCCACTTGAAAAATCCTACAAATGCAAGTTGCAACCATAATTGAAATAAATTAATTTTATTTTAGTTAAATTCTATTTTCCCCACCCACTTGCAAAATCCTACATCTCCCACTTGTCTCCTAAATCCCCTTCTAGATTCTTCTACTCACTTCTAAATTAGCCTAACCCATCTCCTAAATATTGTCACATCCCTAAACAAAGGAAAAACACTTCTCAAACCCTTAAATTCTTTGAAAACCATTAAAGGCTTTATGTCTTCAACAAGTTAACCTTGAAAGTCTTCCAAACCATTAATGGTTAACTGAACCTTCTTACATGATTAGAGACTTTTTTCTAAACTCAACCTTCCTCTAAACCAAGGGTCTCATCAAGCATTCATTGCTTTGACCATGGTTATCCTTTTAACCCTTGCACAAGAGTTTACCCTTTGGGTAAAAGCTTTATCCAATGGATAACCTTAACCTAACCTTAACCCTTACCTCCTAAGGTAACCATGAGGTCTTCTCAAGCATTTAATGCTTCTTACATCTCCTCTCAAGCAGTCTCTTGTTGACAATTGTCACCATTGCATTGGTGAGAATTGAGTGCATGGATTGATAAGTTTCAATCCTGGCCCTTGATAAAATCATCCAATCTTGACCATCCATTGCCCTAGTTTCCCTATAAATAGAGCCCATTCCTTCTTCAAAAAAAATGAAGTCTTTGTGCATCAAACTTATAGTCTCATAACATTAAGCATATTATCTCTCTTTGATAGAATAGCATGTTAGATCATTTTGATAGCATTCTAATCTTAGATATATCGTGTTAATCTCATATCATGTTAGGTTCATCTTAGTATCATTTTCATACTAGTTTAATCTTCATATCAATATCTTACATCCTATCATAATCTAGTTTCATATCTAAATCATCACCAGGATCTTGGTTGCATTCCACTTGTATTTTAGAATCATAAATCTCGTTCTTTAGGTTGTCATCTTAAAGAATCAAGTGCTCTTCCAAGCTGAGAGCCACCTTGAATCTTGAAGATCCTTGGAGATAGAGAAACATGGAATGATTTTAAGAGTTTAGATCTATTAACTTGTTTTTTATTGATTTCTTATAAGTGACATTTCTTCTTCTCTTTTCTCTTTCTTATACTTTAAGTTATATTCCATATATATTGTCAAGATGTTTGAGAGGGGTTTTGGACCTCTAGGAGTTGTAATGCAAAATCTAGTTTTTGGAAGATCCTCCAAATTTCAAACTTAGTCAAATTTCAGGGCATTGTAGGATCAGGATTGTAAAAATTGTAACCAAGGTCATAATTTAGGCTTGTCAAGCCCACCATGATGATTTGATTTTTTTCTGCTAACTGACTGTGTGCAGGTTCTAACATTTTTATGCAGGAACAAAAGGAATTAGTTTAGTTTTCTTTGCTTTCTTTCAAAGTTAGTAAAAAGAACCCACTCTCCTTTTTGCAAAAGTTAAAATAAACCTCATCATTTCATTTGGATGCATAAAATGAACTTCATGCCTTCCTTTTTGGTGTTTTAAAATAAAACTTCATCTTTTTCTTATTGCATGGCAAAAAGAACAACAAAGCGAACCTTTCATTCCTGCAAGTTAGGAAAAACATTTCGTTTGGGGCTCTAAAAAGAACAAACAAATTTACTTTCAGCAAGGTTAAAACAAACTTCACCTTCCTTTGGTGTCTAAAAGGATCCATTTTATTTGGCAAAGGAAAAAGAACCTCCTCTTCATTTTATGCAAAGCAAAGAGGGAAAGTTTTCCCCTATCGATTTTCATTTTGCTGACCAAATCACGATTTAGTTTGTTGACCAGGCTTATTTTTCAAAGGTTTTGGAAATACACACTTTTCTATGAAAGGGTAAAAAGAACACCATGCTTTTTGGGAGCAACATCTCCAAATAGAAGTTATTAAATCATTATCATGAAGAGTTAAAAAGAACACTTGTTTGCCTTGTCTCGAAAGTGGAAGGAATATGCTCTCCCTTAACTGGGTGATCAAAAATCCAGACCACTCTTATGCTTTCAGTGTTTATTGCATTAAATTCTTTAGCAAGTCTGCCTTTCCGAGGGGTCGAAAAACTATTAAAACCATTTTTTGGTCGGTGTGAAGGGAACGACCTAAGTGGGAAACAGCTTTGAAGCCAAGTGTTCCAACCCACTATAATCAAAAGTGGAAAGTGACGAAAGTCCTTTTCAACGGTTGCGCGTAACGATTAGCCTTCCCCCAGTATCTTTACGATATGTAAAGCCTTTGTTCTAAAGGTTGGGAAGCCTCCCGAGCGAGTTTATCACTGATGGCCGAGCAGGAAGCTTGATTACGAACCTTAGCATTAGAAACTTTGAGTTGAGTTAGTTGTCAAACATTTGCAATATCATAGTGAAAGGGTGGGGAAGAATCCACCCCCAAGATTACTCACCATATATCTCCCAAGATAACTACTCAACTGTGAAGCAATTCACTTTGAGTTAATTTTTGACAAAAGGCAAAAAAAACTGGCGCCCCCTAGGGGGTGACAAGGCTGTTTGAGCTGACGGAGTATCGAGACTAGTGGGCTATGATATTGTCAATGGCCTTTGAATAAAGAGTCTATCTGATGTGTCTTTTGTTGTAAATCAAACCAGTGATAACATCGGGGATTTGAACACATCCTCAAAATAACATACACTCTATGTTTAGCATTAGGATGACCATTATCTTCATGTGTGCTATGTATTCTTGTCACAAATGTTAAAATATCTTGCAAAAGTATCCAACAATCAAACTCAAAAGTTAGTTCAAACAAGGAAAAATCATAAAGTGGAGAAGATTTCCAGATCCAACAAAGCATCTTTTGAGATGGTTATCAACATTTCAACTATCTTTAGGAAGTACTTTCATCCAACAAGATTAGGGGAATATCAAACCAAGTGATCAAGAGTTTATCTATTTGACTTAGTAAGCTTGAGTATCCAAAACAAAATCATCCATCAAAATCACAAGTGTGAAAATTCAAAAACAGTGAAAACAGAGCAATCATGGCAGTTTAGCGCATAGGAGTAACTTCCTAGCGCTTCTGGAACATTCTCTAGTGCATACAAGCCAAATCTTAGCACTTTCATTAATAAAAATAGCGCATAACCAGTATCATACTGGTGAAATTTTAGGTAGCGCTTGTCAGCATCAGTCTAGCGCATTTAGACATTAGTGTAGCGCATTCGAGACATATCATAGCACTTTGAGCCCAAACAATAGCACGAAATCAGAACATATTAGCGCATAATCCATCAAGACTAGTCAAAATCAAACAGTCCAAGTTAGCGCATAGCAAAGGCATCTTAGCGCATCGAGGTCCTCCTATAGCGCATTTGGATCATTCTTTAGCACATCTAGTCTCTATTTTAGCACATGATAAAAACCAAGAAAAACAGAGAGCAAATCAGGTCTTTAAGGAAATTTTCATCAATAGTCTTGAGTGCCCTTTTAGGTCTTCTGTCAAACTCAATAGTGAGAATCTGAATCCAATTATCAGAGAAAACAATTCCAAATGAAGAAAGCATCCTAAAAACAAATTTGTCGATCTTAAACTAGCTAAAGATAACACTTTTTCTTATCAAAATCAGGTTACATCATCACATTGATCAAAAGGTCCACCATCCAACGGATTCTATCAAACAAACAACATACCAAGTTTAAACCTTAAGTTGTCAAATCAAGTTTCCATACACGGGAGACTTTATCCATATCATTTGACACACTTTGTCATGAGGGGGTATCCAAACCTTCATTTGATAAAGTAAGGTTGAGTTTTTCAAATGAAGTATCTCAATCCAAACATCGAAGGAAACCATTGATCATTCGTGTATGACCACTCCTCATATTTTGAGAAGAACAAGTCTTCATCACAAAACTAAGTTAAAGAAGAGACAACCTAGTCCTAGGGCCCTTATCAAAAGGAGTAAATTTCTCTACATCAACCTATCAAAAACATCAACTTTGATCATTTGTATGACCATTCATCATCAAACTGAGAAAAAGGAAAACTTAGTCAAAGGAAATGAGTCCTAATATAAATCAAGATCACAATATCAAGACTTCCCAATTTGATCCCATCTTTGATCAAGATCCCACCTATCAAGAATCTTATGACGATCCCCTAATCTTTTGGTATGCCATCCACAATGATCCCTTCCATCTCAAGAGCAGAGTCCCATTCAACATCCACCTCCTAAGCAAGAGCATGATATCCCTTCCATCTCCTCCACTAATCTAATTCCAAATCAAGAGGAAAGCACAAACTCAAATGATCCTACTCCAAGTCAAGATCAAGATCAAGGAATCTCTTCATCCTCCAAATCTATCTTAGGTCCTTTCATTCCAAATTCAGACCCTTCTTCCTCCAAATATATTTTAGGTCCTTTCATTCCAAAATCAGACCCTTCTTCCTCCAAATCTATCTTAGGTCCTTTCATTCCAAAGTCAAAATCTTTATCTTCCAAATCTATCTTATGTCCTTTCATTCCACAATCAAACTCTTCATCCCTTCCATCCATCTTGGGTCCTTACCTCCCTCCATCACTAATCCATCACCTCAAATGATCCATAAGAAAGGTCAACAAAGGAACACATCTTTGAACTTGTTTCAACCATCTATCTAAACATCTTTCCAAAACTATTCTTCCATCATTTCCTCTATCTATTTTGGGTCCTTATGTCCCAAAATTTGATTTTCCTCTATCTCTTCATCACTTCTTGAGTTGTGTACCAACACTCATCTTGAATACATTTACATCTATCCTCACACAAATCTTCAAACATTCTATCTATTATCCAACACCCCTTTTCTATCCTTCCAATCCCTATCATTCAATCCTTTGCATAAATCTTCCATCTGTGAGATAGGTGTTTGTGTCATTTTGTCACATACTTGCCCATGCTCAAATCTAATGTTCAATACTTTTCCTAGATATCTATTCATGAAATGCTTCAGAATCTGAGGTTGTTCCTCTTTAAAATTTTCTTTTGATTGGGATACACACTCAATCCAAAAAGAACCACTTAACGTATCTTGGTATCGGCATCTTTTGTTTACTATATCTCATACACTTAATAAATTGCTCTAAATCATCGTGATCTCTTAAATTGAAGACATGGCTAGTGAAAAATCTAAAATCTTGCTTCAGTGCCACTATAATTATCAGACCCATGTAAGTTTCATCACTTACAAGCCAATGCAAAAAAAAAAGAGAGAAAAAAAGAAACATCAAAAGCATGAGCAAGAAAATGAATATCAAGAAAAGCAAAATGCAATGAAATGCAATGAAATGCAATGAAATGCAATATCAAAATGATTGGCTATGGGAACATGCAAGTGTTACTGCATCATTTATCCTTCATGGTAGGAGTAAATCACCCTATAAAATTTTATTCAAAGTCCTTCTCTTTCTTGGAAGGCCTCAGTTCAAGCCCTTAGTCTGTTTGTAGGTTGTCTTTAAATAAAAAACGCTGAGTTTTAAAGATCGGTTGAACTCCTTGAACTCATTGAACCATTTTGAACTAGGTTCATAAGGTTCATTTAGGTTCTGTAGGTTCTTAGGTGTCTAGGGGGTTTTCATACTAACATTCTCTTAAAGTGTTTTGCAGCGGTTCTTTATTGGTCTTGTTCGGTGATGTGTTATATCATCTCTCTCCAGGCATTGAACTCTTCGAACCTAGTTCAAACGGTTCAGACGTGTTCAACATGTTCAACACAGTTCAAAAGGCCAGCAGCACTTGACATAGTTAATCCTTTCAGAAGAGAGTTTTCCTGGGCGCGGTGTACGCCTTGAACTACTTGAACCCCAATGAAGTTTGTTCAGAATGTTCATGTGTGTTCAAATTCGGTGGGTCCCGTGAGTTGAAAGATTTGATGGTGTATTTATTGCCAAGTATGAGGAAGGGCAAACCATATCTTGGGTGACGTCAATTGTTGGAGTTTCAAAGCAAGTAATCATTTCGGGAACTAGCGATTACTTCAAAAATGCCGCCATGCATTCAATGCATGCGTGCGATGTCCGATCCACAAGCTCAACACACATAAACTAATGATTGGAATTATTGCACTTAATAAGTCCGTATCATTGCTTTTGCTATAAAGTATGAAAGGATTAATTCTCTGAAAATTTGTTCCTCGTCACTACGGAGTTATTTTTCTTGGATAGAAGGTTTGTTAGCTGGTAGTCATCTGATTGCTCTCAACTGTGAAGGTGAGTTCATCTCCTGTCCTCTCCAGTGATTTTTACTTGCATTTCTTCTCTCGTAGTAAGGTTTGCTAAAAGAAAACAAGGTTTGTCATTTATGAATTATGAAGTCCACATTGCACCTTTTCGGAAATGTTTTTAGTCTTGCATGTACAGAGCCCATAGTCAGTGATACCGACCTTAAAGGGGAAAATCTTGAAGTTTTAAAGGAAAGGGTGTTCAAGGGAATTGATGGTTCCTTTGGTGTGGAAGTTTTGAGTAGTGGTCTCATAGAGGTGGCAACCTTCCCCCCAGCTATCCCTTGCCCAAAATTGGTTAGGGAATGTATTGCTAGGTATGATCCAGCCTCCGAAACCATTAGGAGAGATGATGGTGAAACCCTCCTTGCCATTAACCGTGAGGTAATTTACTCTGTTTTCAAGCTACCTGATTACCAGTTCTCAAACTTTTCTCCCGCCCAGTCAATCACCGAGTTCAATGTAGACAGAACCGGACACCGAAATAACGTAGCAAAATATTGGTTGAAGGTTCCCCAAAGGGGTGGTTCTAGATTGCCTAAGAATCCCAAAAAGAACCATATGCTTCCTCACATTCATGATGTCATGTTACTGTTGCACCGAGTCAGAGGCTCTGCAGAAGCCTATAGTTTTGATGACTGGATTTATTGCTATGTGCAGCTAGTATTAGAAGGGAAGCAATACCTCGATTGGGCAGAGCTGATTGTCAATTCAATGAGGGAGCAGTTGAGTATGGCCAGACAGTTTAAGTAGAATTTCTTCATGTCTTCGTATCTTATATACTATTTGGCATGTGTTAAGGAGATAGTTGGAATACCTAGACAGCCCACTAAGGAGGAGGTCTCCGTATATGATTTTTACCCTATGTTGCAAAAGGATAATGCCTTGCAAGACTTTACGAGGGTACACAATGCCTTTTCTGGGAGATTTGTGTTACGAATTGAAGAATATGAAAACCAAGAGAATGTTTGAGGATGCACAAGCATTGGCTAACAGATTTGGCAGCTTCTTTATCCTGTTCCCTCGCTTTTGCTATATAAGGATAGGTGGTTTTGAAGAAGAGCCCTTCAAGCTTCCTCATTTTTGTTCAGATTGTTTTGCTTTAGCAGAGATATGTAGGCAGTTGGCTACTGTGATTAAAAAGGCTCAACCCAGAGACAAATGGGAGGGTCATTTTCTTATTCAATTAGGTATGCTATCTTGCAGTTCAATGTCGGATGTTTTGAGTATTGGAGTGAATCTGGAAAACTTTAATTTTCCCCTGTACCATGAAAGGAAAGGTTTTGATAATAAGGGTTTCTCCTGAAGTCTTGGTCTAATGTCATATCTCCCAATTCCATAATTAGAAGACTTCTAGGAGGATTGCAGTGATGAACTCGAGGTTTTCAAAAGGGCAAACATGAGAATGGTGTTGGAGCAAGTCATTTCACTGCAGGTAAAGCTTGACATAGATGGGCTTGAGGAATATTATCTAGAATTGTTTGAACCTGGATACTTAGACCAAGCCGAGACTGAAGTGTCCCGTATCAACTGGGATGGGGAAGAAGAGGACAATATACAGCTGAAAACAAAAAGGGTTTTGGAGAGAACTGCAGAATGGGTTGAAATGAAGAAAATAGTGAAATTAGGCGCCAAGTCTAACTCTGTGAGAAATAGTGAGGTTACTCTACGTTCACCAAAGTGTTTTTCTAATAATACTTCTATGCCTGTTCATGCAAGTAAGGATAAAAAGCCACCTCGTGTTAAGCACAAGTCTAATCCAGCTTTGGATTTCTCTACTCCTCAACATACCAGGTCATGAAGTGCTGCTCAGAGAAGGATGGATCAAGCTAAGGATATAGAGGTGAAGGATAAGATTATTGATGCTCAAATATTTGAAGTTGAAGATCTGGATAGTGACATTGCTAATGCCATGGATTCCCATGCGGTTACCATAGCTATGACACCAGCCTCCAAACCGATCGAAGGAGCAACCAGTTCCAGTGCAACCCCTAAGTGACTAACCACTTCGGTGAACAAAAAACAGAGTTCCATTCCCGTGACTATTCCAAATCAAGATATGGTAGTTAAATACATAGAGAAGGGCCCCAAGCCAAAAAGGTTCAAAACAACTGCTTGACTGGATAGTGATGAAGGGACCGAAAAGTGGGTTGCCTAGATTGCCTCATACAAGCCCAAGGACGAGCACAAGAAAGTTAGTGCAGAAGATTTTGAGATCACTAAGGTGGAGCTGGGAAACATGAGTAGGGATTCAAACAATCATTTCTTCCAAGTATCCGCAAAGAAAATGCTCACCAGGTCAAAGAAAGACGAGCGGGAAAAGAGAGAGCTAAAGTGGCATATAAGCATCCTTGCTCAATTCATTGACAGCATCGGTTGCTTCAGAGCACTTCCTATATCCCATGCTACAGAGAGCTTTGATCCAACTTCACCAGAGAATAAAAAGCTAATGAGTCAGGTTCAACGAGCTAAAAGCATTGCAAAGGCTGTAGAAAGATGGATTGAAGGAGTAATTAAAGAAGGAGAAAAGTATATCACAAACTCCCAGAAATTATGTGATGAGATGCAGAGCCTCATTGCGAAAATTCAAAACCAGATTTCGTCATGGGAGAAAGAGGAACACAAATGGGAAAATGTCTTGCCTATGTTCACTAAAATAGAAGAATATGGAACTACCAGATTTTTGACACAACATTCAATCAAGCTAGTAACAGATGAATGTCAACTCTTCATGTTGAAGAAGACCATAATGTGTCGGGTGCTCACCTTCAAATCTATGATCTCCAATGCCAAGACTTCTATGTATGAACTCCAAGACCTCCAATGCAGTTTAGTTAATGACAACAAAGTGGTTAATCCTGACCGCGATTAGCAGTTGGGGATTTGCAGGCTGAACACACAGGATGCAATAAAGGTTTTCAGTATATACATGGAGAAAATAAAAGCCAAGGGCAATTTCACCCCTGAGGATATAACACGAGTCGCCCGGATCAAGTCCATGATGTTTATCGGTGATGATCAGTTACCGAAGCATGCTGAAAAGATGGTGAAGCACAAATGGAACAAAGAAGCTGCGAAGGCAAAACTCAATGCTATGAAGATTCTGAACCAATAAATAATCCAGGAACTCGTAATTGCCCATGACGCCCAGGAAAGCGGAGAAGAAGATGATGATGGGAAAGCAGCATAACGCGTTGATTAAGGCCCTGTTTTTATGTATTTTTCATTTTTATGCAAGTGACTTCGGGACATCTGTCCCAATTATACTCTGTTGGTTTTCATAACTAATTTAGAGGAGGTTGAGTTTTCAGGGAGACCTCCTCTGTTCTAAAAACTATAAAATAGACTAAGATAGACGGAATAAGGGTTAGATTTTGGTTAGAATTTTGTAAGTTTTAACTTAGTTTTTTTTTTAGAAGTTCTGTTTTGTTGAAGGAAGTCATCAAACTTTAAAGATCTAGAATTGAAAAGGGTTTTATACATGTATTGATCATGTCTTTGCACATAAGATATATATATATATATATAAAGGATCATATTGTCTTTGGGAGAAAGAAAACTTTTGAGTTTTTATCTGTGTAGTGATATATATTTGCATATATTGATCTAATCAAACGACAGTAATTGCCTTTCCAATGTAGAATATTGTTATTTTTCTGAGATTCCTTCCTGTGAGATTTTAAAGGATATGTGCCTGAAAAGAGATTTTGTCTCTCTTATTTGTTTTATGAACTGTTAAATTGGTGTTCTGGACTTTGTTTCGGTCACTTCTATTTTTCATGTTGAAGCATTTAGAAAACTAATTCTTCTTTGAAATATGTGTAAATCATTAGCCTCTCATCTAAGAATGAAGTAGGCAGCCTTACGTGCTTTCAAGTTAAAAGCATACCAATTAGAAATTAATTAGATTATTCCTTGAATAACTAATAAAGGGAGTTGTACCTATGAAAAATTCAGAGGGAAGTAGTATATGTTGCACTTACCCAACTGTTCAGTCGAACTTTTGTCTTTAAAAGAAGGCGACAGAGTTTGAGGTTAATTATTTTAAAGAAAAGGAAAAATCCATTCACTAACAAATTTTTGGCGACTCTGTTGGGGATAATTCGAACATTCAATAGACTAGCATGCCACAAGCATGATAGAATTGAACTCATAATCAACAATATCCATAGTTTTGCTTTGTTTGAGATAGATTTCCATAACTCGAGAGCATCGCTGAGGTTGAAAGATTTGTTTAAAGATCTTAGGAACCCTAGGGGTGACAACACTAGATTCTCATCCTTATACTAGATCACAAAGGAGAGAGGGAGTAATTGATAATTATTTTGAAGAATTGCAAGGGTTATCATTTGCCACAAATTTCACTCCCAAAAGAAACGCTAAAAGTAGACCTTCCTCTCCTACCAGAACCACTCCTATACCTTCCTCTTCAAGCCATTGGCAAGCACTAATGCTTACTGGAGTTTAAGCCCCTCCCCTTGTAACTATTTACCCTATTTTCATTATGGCCCAACCATGGGGTGCCGCAGTCAAACCTCTTGGCCTCGGAGCTCATAATCCACTTCCAAAAGGAGCAAGGGATGTTCTACCTAAGTTTAATGGAGATGGAAAAGTCTCAGTTGAGGAACACTTGAATTCTTTTAATGTAGCTACTGGGATATTGGCGGTACAATATGAGGGTGTGGCTATTAGGCTTTTTTCTCAAACTCTTACCGAGGGGGTAGTAGATTGGTTTAGTCATCTACGAGCGGGATCTATAACTGATTGGCAAACAATGAAAACTGCTTTTGAGAAAAGGTTCAAGAGCATTGATGATGAGCACTCACTACTGGCTCAACTCACACAAATGAAAAAAGAAATTCATGAGCCAATGAGGGACTATGTAGCCAGGTATAATAAGATTATCCATAAAATTCCCCAGGCTAAAAGACCAACTGCTGACAATCAACAATGTTTCTTTATAAACTCCATGCCTCCCAATGCTGGTTTCCACCTCAGAAGAAATAGGCCAACCGATCTTGAGACTGCACAAAATGAAGCTATAGAACTTGAAGATGACCTAATAATAGCCGGGAAATGGAGAAAGGATGTGCAAATTCATCAAGGTAAACCCCAAGCTTCCACCTCTTCAACTGATCCAGTTGTTCAAAGGCTAGTCAATGATATGATTTCTTTGAAGAGGTAGATACCGAAACCTGGAGTTTCCTACCCACAACCTTATCAAGATATAAGTAGAAAAACCCCAAACTAGTATAATTATGGACGGTCTTTGCAATTGCCTGCTGCCCCGCAAAGATTGCAAATAGAGGCTCCCCCTAATAAGGGTGATATGTGCTCTTTTCACCTCACTACAGATCATGATGGAGGTTCTTGTCCTGATATGATAAGACATGTTCAAATGAAAAACACAAAGGATGAACTAGGTGAGTTCTCTTAAGCAGAGAAAATTCAAGAGGTACCTGGCAACTCTGGATCATTCTACCTTGAATATGAGTTGGATTCAGAAAGAGGTGGTAATATATTGGCAACTCTTGAAGATCCTGCGTGTCCAATCCTTACAAGGAATCAACGGACCTCCCAGCCTGCTCCATTTGCGAGCTCTTCTGGAGCTAATTTCAGAGATAAAGACCCCACAAGTAATGGTTTTCCCTCTCATGCAAAGACTCCCGAAGTTAAGATTTTGCAAAGAAATCTTGAAAGTAAAAATAGTTCTTCTTCCCCCTCCTTTGACATAATTGAGTTTTGTAAAGCTTCAACTGGTCAACTTTCCACTACAGAATATTTGAAACTGAACTCGAAGGAACTAGACAAACTGGTCAAGTATGTAAAAGGAGATTCTTCTTCAGAGCCCTCAGTGCATGAATGTGTGGGGCATAGTGATTTGTTTACTGCTGAAAAACCTGCATCTGTCCCATGCCCTTCCACTGACTTGGTTAATCCTTGTGCTTTCCATAATGTTGAGGATAGACTTGACATTGAGGTTTTAAAACGTGAACCTTTTTACATATCCCTTCTCCTGAATGGTCAAAAGCTTAGAAATTGTATAATAGATTTAGAAGCATCAGATAACATAATGCCTTCATCTGTTGCTAGGTCGTTAGGTTTAACTCTCACTAAGACATTTGAGAGATGTTATTCAATGGATGAGAAGCAGGTCCCTCTTATTGGACAAGTAAAGGATGTTCAAGCAATATTGGATTTGATATTTGGAGGCTTATAATGCCTTTGGGAATACTATTTTAGTCCCTTATTGTGTCTTTTACTCCTTAGGTTGATTGGTTGAATTTACGAGTATCTATGTGACTTCATATGTGTATAGTATTGTTGGTTGATGTCAAGATCTTTGGACAAGGGACTGGCTGATGTTCAAGGGTAAAATTGTAAAATTGACTATTCTGGTTGCTGACATTCCTGCAAGTTATGGGATGCTCTTGAGTAGAACTTTCTGTAAGGAACTTAGAGGTGAAATTAAGATGGACTGGTCAGAAGCTATCATTCCACTTGGGAAACAGAAAATCAAACTTGAACCTGAACCGAAAAATAAATACACAATCTTTCCCTCTAATAATCCTAAAGCCCAAATTTTGTTCCAAGAATGTGAATTTGGAAACTATCTCATCCTTGCACCTGATGAAAAAGAATTTAAAGAAGCAGTTGATGAACATGGTAGATTGTGGCATATGGAATTTGATGGAAGTTGTGCCAATTCTGGCTCTGGAGCAGGGGTAGTTTTTCTCTCCCCAAATGGTAACATTTTTCCTTTTTCTTTCAAGTTGGATTTTAAGAATACTAATAACACTGCAGAGTATGAGGCATTATTGTTAGGATTAAATGAAGCCAAGTGTACAGGTATTAAATTGCTCAAGGTTAAGGGGGATGCGGAGTTGATTGTCAGACAGGTAAGAGATGTCTATTCAGTTAAGAATGATAGATTGAAACATTATAGAAATAGGGTTTGGGATGAGATAGAATTTTTTGATGCCTTCTCAATTGAAGCTATACCAAGGGATCAAAACACTAAGGCGGATTCATTGGCCATTTCAACTTCTCTTTTGTTACCACACCCAGACTTTAAGGATGATTCTTATAGGATTGAAATGATTTATAGGCCTAGTGTCCCTGATAATGTAAACCATTGGCAAGTATTCGATACAGATGCTCAGACTAAAGACTTTCTGGAGTGCACTTGTTCATTCTCCCAATCATATTTTGAAGGTTCCGAAGATAATTGCAAGGAATTTAGTCCGGATTCGGGTGTTGATTCTGAAAACAATTTCATTCAGCTTAAAGGGAACAAAATTTGGAAAGGGCTAGTGACTTTGGAGAGGTTTTTCACCCAAAATGATGCGTTCATAGGCAAGAAAGATCCTAAAGATGACAAGAAAGGAAGTTGTGAAAAGATTAATTTGGGTGATGAATATAATCCTAAGGTGGTAACAATTGGCAAATGTTGCTCTTCTGAGGAAAAATGAATTCTTAGTGGGCTATTGAAGGAATACATTGATGTTTTTCGCTTGGTCCTATGATGATTTGAAGGAGTTTAGGGATGGGAATTTTCAACATCAAATTTCGTTGAAGCCTGGTGTTTCTCCTTTCAGACAGAAATTGAGAAATTTTAATCCCATGATAGCAGATGCAATTTTTAAGGAAGTAGATAAAATGCTTAAAGCTAGAATCATATATCCAATTCATCACTCTACCTGGGTAGCCAACATTGTGCCCGTGAGGAAGAAGAATAGGGAAATTTAGATTTGTGTAGATTTTCGCAACCTGAATTAGGAAAGTCTTAAGGATAACTATGCCTTACCTAATATGGATCATATTCTACAGACGGTATCTGGGTCAGAAATGATGTCGATGTTAGACGGTTTTTCTGGTTACAATCATATTAGTGTTACCAAGAATGAATAGCACAAGACAACATTCATCACTCCATGGGGAACATTCGCATATAATCGTATGCCATTTGGTTTGATAAATGTTGGAGCAACCTTTCAAAGGGCTATGGATTCTTGAACCCAAAGAAGTCAGTTTTCTGTGTAACTGAGGGTAAATTGTTGGGGCATATCATTTCAAAAGAAGGTGTCAAGATTGATCCAGAGAGAGTCAATGTAATTCAATGTCTCAGCTTACCTTCGAATCGGACTAGAGTAAGGTCTTTCTTTGGCCAGGTGAATTTCTTAAGACGGTTTGTACCAAAATTTGCAAAAACTACCAAACATATCATCAACTTGTTGAGCGAAAGGCATCCTTTCAAATGGACTGAAGAAGCCAAAGAAGCTTTTGAAAAAATCAAGAGTTCAGTTGCAAATGCGCCAACTCTCATCAACCCGGATTTCAAAAAGGATTTCATTTTATACTGCTATGCCTCAGAACATACAATGTCTGGAATACTCTTGCAAATGGATGAATCTAGGATAGAAGCACCTATAGCGTTCATGAGCGTTCCACTCAAGAAGCATGAGCTTAAGTATTCTCTTTTAGAGAAACAAGCCTTTGTTGTGGTCAAAGCTGTAAAACAATTTCGGTATTACATTCTGCACTCTCATTCTGTGGTTTTTTGTTCCAGATTCTGCAGTGAAAAGCATTTTAACTCAGCAAGAAGTTGGACTCAATAAAAGAGCGACATGGGTAACAAAAATCCAAGAATACGACCTAGACATTCGCCCTACAAAGACAGTCAAAGGACAAGGCTTATGCAAATTAATAGCAAAAAATGAGATGGAAACAGAAAAAGAGTTACCATTGACCCTATTTGTTGGATTGCAAGATGTGTGGTTTTCTGATGTGGCCTACTATTTGACTTACGACAGCTGCCCTAGTCATTTGTCAACAAAAGAGCAAAGGAATCTTAAGTTAAAGGCTGCTAAGTATGTTATTTGGTAGGATGTCTTGTACAAAAAAGGTTTGGATGGTACTTACTTAAGGTGCATAGATAAGCCTCAACAGCAAAAGCTTCTGGAAGTTTATCATGATGAAGCCTGTGGCGGGCATTTCTCATCCTCTGTGACTGCCTTCAAGATTTTAAGGAATTGCTTTTATTGGCCTGGCATGTTTCGAGATGCGTATATTTATGTTAAGGAATGTGAAAAATGCCAACTCTTTTCCGGGAAACCACATTTAGCGGCTCTGCCTTTAAGGCCTGTGGTAATAGATGAACCCTTCAAATAGTGGGGTATTGATTTCATTGGGTCAATAAACCCTCATTCCAGTGCTGGTCATATGTATATTTTGATAGCAACCGATTATTTTACCAAGTGGGTGGAGGCCATTCTCACTAAAAAGGCGAACTTAGAGGTCGTGTGTAACTTTCTCAAAGATTGCATCCTGGTCCGTTTTGGGGTTCCTCAAAAGATTGTTGCAGATAACGCATCATATTTCTCCTCCGAAGAACTAACTATGTTTTGCTATGAACATCAGATTACTCTCTCACATTCCTCTGATTACTTTCCACAGGGTAATGGACTGGTAGAATCAAGCAACAAGAACCTGATAGCGATTATGAAGAAGCTGGTTGATGAAAATGCTCAAAATTGGCATAGGAAGGTATATGAAGCTTTATGGGCAGACAGGATTACGCCTAAAAGAGCCATCGAAATGGCACCTTTTGAGCTTGTGTATAGGATTGGCGCAAAAATTTCTTTACCCCTGGAATTGTCGGCAACCAAACTTCAAACAGTAGTTGAAGATTCTTTTTTTCGGAATGCTCTAGAGAAGAGAGTTATGTATCTAATGAAGTTGGAAGAAGAAAGAGAGATGTTAGTGGATAGAATTATGGAGCATCAGAATAGAGTGAAGAGGATCTTTGACATGAGAGATCGACCAAGAGGTTTCCTTAAAGGAGATGAAGTACTATTATGGGATAAAAGGAAAGAACCAAAGGGTGCCCACGGTAAATTTGACTCATTGTGGAAAGGCCCATTCAAGATCTGTGAAGTGGTGGGACAAAATGCTTTTAGACTCAACTACTCCGATGGAACTGTTATGCCCTATACCTACAATGGGCAAGATCTCAAGCTCTATAAACTGTGAAACCTATGGTTGGGATCTCCTATATATAGTAGTTTAGGTGTTTTGTTTCGTGTCTATTTAGGTGTGAGTCTTTCTTTGTTCTCCTATCTATTTTTGGCCATGTGAAACCAGAGATTAAGAGTTATTTACATTTTCCTTTGCAAAATACAATCCCCAGTCAGAGCCAATGTTACTATGTCATTTATCCTTCATGGCAGGAGTAAATCACCCTATAAAATTTTATTCAAAGTCCTTGTCTTTCTTGGAAGGCCTGAGTTCAAGCCCTTAATCCATTTGTAGGTTGTCTTTAAATCAAAAACGCTGAGTTTTAAAGATCAGTTGAACTCCTTGAACTCATTGAACCATTTTGAACTAGGTTCATTTAGGTTCCGCAGGTTCTTAGGTGTCTAGGGAGTTTTCATACTAACATTCTCTTAGAGTGTTTTATAGTGGTTCTTTATTGGTCTTGTTCAGTGATGTGTTATATCATCTCTCTCTAGGTGTTGAACTCTTTGAACCTATTTCAAATGGTTCAGACGTGTTCAACATGTTCAACACAATTCAAAAGGTCAGCAGCACTTGACATAGTTAATCCTTTCAGAACAGAGTTTTCCTGGGCGCAGTGTACGCCTTGAACTACTTGAACCCTAATGAAGTCTGTTTAGAATGTTCATGTGTGTTCAAATTCGATGGGTCCTGTGAGTTGAAAGATTTGATGGTGCGTTTATTGTCAAGTATGAGGAAGGGCGAACCATATCTTGGGTGACATCAATTGTTGGAGTTTTGAAGCAAGTAATCATTTCGGGAACTAGCAGTTACTTCAAAAATGCCGCCATGCATTCAATGCATGCATGCGATGTCCAATCCACAAGCTCAACACACTTAAACCAACGATTGGAATTATTGCACTTAATAAGTCTGTATCATTGCTTTTGCTATAAGGTATGAAAGGATTAATTCTCTGAAAATTTGTTCCTCGTCACTGCGGAGTTATTTTTCTTGGATAGAAGGTTTGTTTGCTGGTAGTCATCTGATTACTCTCAACTATGAAGGTGAGTTCATTTCCTGTCCTCTCCAGTGATTTTTACCTACATTTCTTCTCTTGTAGTAAGGTTTGATGAAAGAAAATAAGGCTTATCATTTATGAATTATGAAGTTCACATTGCACCTTTTCAGGAATGTTTTTAGTCTTGCATGTACAGAGCCCATAGACAGTTGTTGGCATTACAGTAGAAAGAAAGATTGTTGGCATTTCATTAAGGATATTGAGAAGGTTGTTGGAGATTATTGATATAACTGAAGAAGGATGATAACTATCTTAATAATATTATTTTGTCATTGATGTCAAGAGATTGATTTTCTGATTCAGTATGATGTTGCCATATCTTAAGAAGTATGTTTTGATGAGTATTAAGAAGTCGGTAAGTGACACCGAAAGAATGTGATATTAAAAGGGGAGAAATGAGTTATTCAATGGGCAACTATTACCGAGTTAGACAATGATGAGATCATATTGTTTTGATTGTTTTGATATCCAAAATACGTTGTTTAATATTGTACTATGTCACCGAGCAAGGAACCTAGTCGGTAAACCCTAAGGTTATCGGTAAATGAAGGCAGAATGTCTACCGAGTGAATTTCAGTGTTAATCGAGTAACAACCAAGTTATAACAGATTGTATTGGATGAATACAAGCATTATTTAATGAAGGATACTAATGAGCTGGAGTTGATTAAATGATTGGTATGCCGCACATGAAGTTTGTTAAGGATCTATGGCAATGGAAGATCGGCAGGAAGATCTATAGCTCGGATTGAACCGCAATAACCTTGTGCAAGTTCCAAGAAAGGAATGCAAGTCCCAAGGCAAGGTAAAACATTTTTCAGATTGAAGGATACATTGAACCTGGTCAAGTGTGAAGATCTGATGGCTAAGATTGATCATGGGAAATGTGATCAAGGAGATTAAGCAGTTAGAATTGTTTATAAATAAGGAATTGTTGATGAACAATGTATGCGAGCAATTGTAAGAACATTGATGACATAGTAATGTTTACCGAGCACAAAAGCTTGGAGATCTTATTGAAGAACAGATTGAGGAGCCCAATAAGCCCAACAAGGGACAAGATAAGTCTTATGACAAGATTGTTTTGAGCAAATAGGATCTGCTTTAGCATTTCAAATGTGAAGTTGCAAATATATTTTTACTGTTGTTTATTTTGTAAGTGACAGAAAATCTCTTAACCGAGTGGACTTAACAGTCTTATTTGTAAATCCTCTAGCAAGGTAACATTCTAAATGAGTGTTTGAAATCCTTTGACAAGGTCACTTCTAACAAAGTGCAAGATCCTAACAGATCTAAGGGAAATCCCTTAACCGGGTCACATCTAGCAATGTGTTTGTAATCTTTAATAGGATTTGCTTTTAACCGAGCATACTCCAGAAGAGTATATTTCTTAGTGGGTCCGAAATCCCACAGTGGTTTTTCTCTATTTGGGTTTCCACGTTAAATCTGGTGTTATATGTGTTGTGATGTTATATGTTCATGAGTTTAAATGTTTTACAATTTTCTATAGTATATGCTACCAAGGTTGAATCTGTTGAATATATTGGAGATAAAGTTTGTGTGATTCACCCCCCCCCCCTCTCATCTTATTATCTATTGACTTGGAGCTTTACTATTGGCATCTATACTTAACAATTGGTATCAAAGCTTTGGACTCCGGAAGGAAAGTTTAAAGGCACTTGAGGCAAAGATCTGAAGATGTATAAAAGGGATGCACCAAAGCTGAACAAGTCAAGTTTCTCCACATGGCAGAAAAGGATGAAGCTACACTTATCAAAAATTGGAGAATATGCTACATATTATCTAGAGAATGATTACATTGCACCGAGCACCTACCCAATGACAATAGAAGAGATAAAGGAAAAGCAAGAGCATACTCAAGCTATGATTGAAATAACATCAACATTGATCGACTCAGAGTTTAATGATCTAGAAGGCTATAATGATGCAAAGGCAATGTGGTCTAAGCTCATATTTGTGTATGGTGGTGATGAATGTGTTCAAAGAGCAAAGGTAGATAGTCTAAGAGGACAACTTGAATCCATGAGAATGAATGAAGGAGAAAACATAACACAATACCATACAAGGTTAAAGGAGATTATCAATCAAATTAAAGGAGCGGGTGGAACTATTGAAGAAAAGGATGTAACAAGTAAGTTATTGAGAACCCTGTTACCAGCTTATGCCATTCGAGTCTCTGCAATCAATGAATTAAGGTTTGTACCAAACATGCCAGTCTCTTTGGATGCTACTATCGGTAAGCTACATGCATTTGAGTTAAGTAATTTTGATAACAGTGGGTCTTCAGTAAATAAAGTTGAATCTGCATTCAGTTCTTTTCATCTTGGTGAATCTAATGATTATAATGATAGAACGAATAAGTATTCTAAAGGAAATCACAGTGGAGCAAGTGAAAGATTTCATAAAAACATGGAAGAAGTACACAAACTATATGAGGAAATCAGAAAGCAAGAAGTGTTTGAAGCACTATTGGCCAGAAGGTTACTGAGAGGCAAAGGTAAGTATAAAGGAAAGCTACCTTTGAAATGTTTCAATTGTGATAAAATAGGACATATAGCTTCTAACTGCCCTAACAGAGAATCTAGTGAAAGAGAGATTACCGAGAAGACAGACAGAAAGACAATCACTACAGAAGACACCGAGACTTAAGAAGGAGAGATAGAAAGACATGCCTAGTTGTTGATGAGGAATCCAATGATGATAAATCTGATGAAACTGAAACAGAGGAAGTTGTTTATGTGGCTATTAAAGATGGATCAGATGAAGAAAGGTATGAATAAAAAGCCCTAATATCTCACATAAATAATAATTATTCTTGGATGATAGACAGTGGATGCTCTCATCACATGACAGGTGATAAACACAAGTTTGTAAAACTTGAAGATTATGATGGAGGTTATGTAAAATTTGGTAATGATGCCCCATGTCCGGTGAAAGGTAAAGGCTCTATCACACTTCTTGACAATGCTAAATGTAATGATGTATACTGGGTTGAAATATTGAAATACAATTTGTTGAGTGTAGCACAGCTAAACAATACAGGATACCGAATAGAATTTCAAAAAGGAATTGTCAAAGTTCATGACAAACATGGAAAATTAGTTGCTACCAGGACTCAAACAAGAGGTAATACATTTCATCTTGACTCAACTCGGAACAAATGTCTAAATGCTAAAATAGAAGAAACCTGGTTATGGCATAAAAGGTTTTGTCATGTAAATTTTGATAATCTGATTAAAATAAGTAAGAAGCATCGTGTAAGAGGTTTATTGAGCTTGGAAAAACCTGAGAATGCTATGTGTCGAGGATGCCAGATGGGTAAGATGACAAGATCAAGCTTTACAAGTAAGTCCTACACCTCTAAAGGAATTTTAGATCATATACACACTGATCTTTGTGGTCCCATGAAAGTTCAGAGTTATTATGGTGATAAATATTTCATATTATTTGTGGATGATTACTCAAGGATGATGTCAGTCATGTTTTCAAAAGAAAAATCAGAAGCATTTAAAATGTTTAAATGGTACAAGGCAAGAGTTTAAAATGAAATAGGAAGACAGTTGAAATGTCTTAAATCTGATAGAGGAGGAGAGTTCACATTTGATGAATTTAACTTATTCTGCAACGATCATGGTATAAAAAGGCAAGTATCTACACCGAGAACTCCACAGCAAAATGGGATAGCTGAGAGAATAAATAGATCTATTGTAGATTGTGCCAGAACCCTGATGATTGAAAAGAAGGTACCTTAAACATTCTGGAGAGAAGCAATAAGCACTGCAGTCTACACCCTGAACCGAGTACAACTGAAGAAAGGAACTATGAAGACACCATATGAAATCTAGTATGATAAGAAACCTAATGTAAGTTACTTTAAAATCTTTGGAAGTAGATGCTATGTTCACAAAGATGACAAAAATGGGAAGTTTGATCAGAAAAGCGAGGAAGGAACATTTCTTGGTTACTCTTCTAGAAGTAAAGCATTCAAATGTCTGATCAAATCATCTAACAAAATAGTGGAAAGTGTAAATGTGAAAATTGATGAATTTGCAGAAAGAAATGATGAAGGAAATTCCAAAGAACCAGATAATTATGAAGAATTTGTGTATGTTCAACCAAGAAGTCCTACCGAGAAAGTTGTTTAAGAACCTGAAGATTGTATTCAGTTACTGAGTGATGAAGAAGATCATACAGAGCCTACCGAGCCTATATTAGCCAAATATGTTAGAAGAAATCATGCATCAAGTCAAATTATAGGAGATAAGGATGATCCAAGTAATGACAAGGAACAAACTGAGAGAGAACACATGTTTGATATCTGAATTTGAACCGAGAATAGTAAAAGAGGCATTTAACTATGAAGATTGGGTAAATGCTATGACAGAAGAGATTGATCAAATCAAGAAGAATGAAACATGGACACTGGTTCTAAGACCAAAGAACAAAAATATAATTGGTACAAAATGGATTTTTAGAAACAAGCTAAATGAAAAAGGTGAGGTCATTCGGAACAAAGCAAGACTAGTTTGTAAAGGTTATGCTCAAGAAGAAGGAATAGATTATGGTAAGACTTTTGCACCTGTGGCTAGACTTGAGGGAGTAAGAACATTGTTGGCTTATGCTGCTTTCAAGAATTTCAAGGTATATCAAATGGATGTTAAATCTGCATTTTTGAATGGTATATTAGAAGAAGAAGTTTACATTGAACAACCTGAAGGATTTGTTGAAGACAAGGATAAAGATCAGGTATGTAAGCTGAACAAAGCTTTATATGGTCTAAAGCAAGCACCCAAAGCATGGTATGAAAGACTGCACTCTTACTTAATCAAGATTGGTTTTATCAGGACAAGTGAAAACAGCAACATGTATATGAAGAATGATGAAAACAATGGTATATTGCTTTCAGCCATATTTGTTGATGATATTATTTTTTGTGGAAATGATTCTCTATGTAAGATCTTTGGAAATGAAATTTGAAAAGAATTTCAGATGTCATTAATCGGTGAAATAAAGTATTTCATAGGTTTAAAAATACTGCAAATGAAAAATGAGATTTTCATTACTCAATCCAAGTATATAAAGAAAATCCTGAAGAAATTTGGAATGGAGGATTCTAAACCTGTAAGTACTCCTATGACTACTAACTATAAACTATCAAAGAATGATGAATCTGCATCTGTTGATGAGAAAATTTACCGATCCATGATTGGAAAGTTGCAATATGTTGTTCACAGCAGGCCGGATATAGCACATAAAGTAGGTATAGTTGCAAGATTTTCTGCAAATCCCAAAGAAACCCATATGACAACAATCAAGAGAATTTTTAGATACCTGAGAGGCACTGAAGATTATGGCTTAGTATATGAAAAGAGGAATGATTTTGATTTAAAAGTTTATACTGATGCTAATTGGGCAGGAAACATTGATGACCGGAAAAGCACAAGTGGTGGAGCTTTCTTCTTAGGAAGAAGACTTGTAAGTTGGCTTAGCAAGAAATAAGGATGTATTTCACAGTCAACAGCTGAAGCTGAATATGTCGCTACAGCATTGAATTGTGCCAACATAGCATGGATCAAACAACAGTTGGAAGGAATAAATGAAAAGGTTACCGAGCCAGTAACTATATTTTGTGATAACACTAGTGCCATTAACATTTCAAAGAATCTGGTAATGCACTCTAAGACAAAGCATATCTCTATAAAGTATCATTATCTCATAGAAGAAGTTCAAGAGAAGAATGTTATGCTGGAATATATCAGTTCAAAGGAGCAAATTGTAGACATCTTCACAAAGCCACTACCAAAAGACACTTTTGAGTATCTCAAAAGCAAGTTAGGGGTACTACCCCTATCTTCTATTCACTGACAGAGTTCGGTGACAACATCAATTAAATGAATCTATAAAATATTATTTGTTGAATAATGCTGATTTAAGCACTTTAGGAAATTTTCTAAAGGTGTGCAGGGAATTATGAATAGAGACAAGTTGCTCTGACTGAGTCCTAAATGATACATGTGTAACATAGTGAGGCAATCACTTCACAGGAGAAGAACCTTGAATTAGTTTTCTTTTTGGAATTGTTGTCAAAGGGGGAGAAGACTAAATGGACAAAATGGAGAAGATAACAGAAGTCTACTAACAAGAGGAGAAGACTTCAGACACAGCTGAAGAAGTTAAAAACAACAATCCGAATCAATTGAATCAAATCAAGTTGGTTTTGCCATCAATGCCAAAGGGGGAGATTGTTGGCATTTCATTAAGGATAATGAGAAGGTTGTTGGAGATTATTGATATAACTGAAGAAGGATGATAACTATCTTAATAATATTATTTTGTCATTGATGTCAAGAGATTGATTTTCTGATTCAGTATGATGTTGCCACATCGTAAGAAGTATGTTTTGATGAGTATTAAGAAGTCGGTAAGTGACACCGAAAGAATGTGATATTAAAAGGGGAGAAATGAGTTATTCAATGGGCAACTATTACCGAGTTAGACAATGATGAGATCATGTTGTTTTGATTGTTTTGATATCCAAAATATGTTGTTTAATACTATACTATGTCACTAAACAAGGAACCTATTCGGTAAACCCTAAGGAACCTAGTCGGTAAACCCTAAGGTTATCAATAAATGAAGACAGAATGTCTACCGAGTGAAGTTCAGTGTTAACCAAGTAACAACCGAGTTATAACAGATTGTATTGGATGAATACAAGCATTATTTAATGAAGGATACTAATGAGCCGGAGTTGATTAAATGATTGGTATGCTGCACATGAAGTTTGTTAAGGATCTATGGCAATGGAAGATCGGCAGGAAGATCTACAACTCAGATTGAACCGCAATAACCTTGTACAAGTTCCAAGAAAGGAATGCAAGTCCCAAGGTAGGGTAAAACATTTTTCAGATCGAAGGATACATTGAACCTGGTCAAGTGTGAAGATCTGATGGCTAAGATTGATCATGGGAAATGTGATCAAGGAGATTAAGCGGTTAGAATTGTTTATAAATAAGGAATTGTTGATGAACAATGTATGCAAGCAATTGTAAGCACATTGATGCTACAGTAATGTTTACCGAGCACAGAAGCTTGGAGATCTGATTGAAGAACAGATTGAGGAGCCCAGCAAGCCCAACAAGGGACAAGATAAGTCTTATGACAAGATTGTTTTGAGCAAATAGGATCTGCTTTAGCATTTCAGATGTGAAGTTGCAGATATATTTTTACTGTTGTTTATTTTGTAAGTGAGAGAAAATCTCTTAACTGAGTGGACTTAACAGTCTTATTTGTAAATCCTCTAGCAAGGTAACATTCTAAATGAGTGTTTGAAATCCTTTGACAAGGTCACTTCTAACAAAGTGCAAGATCCTAACAGTGTTGGCATTATGTGAACCGGTATGACAACATAATGATATTGTATGTTGTCATTGATGTCAATATGTGATATGAAGTGAACCAGCATATGTGAGAAGAGAGAACTGGCATATGTGAGAACCAATATATATGTCAAAGTGAAGCGGTATATTTGTTTAAGGTGAACTGGCATGTCAAGGTGAACCGGCATGTTGTTATGAGAACTTGTATATGGAACCTTTGTGTGACTATCGGTTGGTAGTCTTAGGGTTTCCGGTTGGAGTACCTCAAGCCTGTGTGACTCAATCGGTGACTTTGTGTGATGAGTTAGCATTGCAAAGCCTAACAAACTATGTTGCCACGTCAGCCTTATGCACGTGAAGGATCTTGCATGAAGATGATTGTTCCTATCTACCTTGAGAATGTGCAAAGTCTGTAAACAGTGAAGATGCGTGATGGGCTATTAGCCACCATGAAATTAGTGGAATGATGGAGAATGTCTTGAGATCGATTCAAGACTGTTGCATTTAATGCAATATTTTCAACGGTCAGGATTGAACAGTTTGAATTACTTAACCTAACAGGTTTAGGGTTTAGGGTTTATGCTACCGACCTATCTGTTTCCTATAAGGTCGATGTTGCTTTTCCTTCAGAGGTTGTTGGCAAAGTTGTGTGTGTGTATCCAAGTGAAGTGATACTGATTCTTGCCAGACCAGAGGAGAAAAGTGATATCTGTAGAGTGTAGGTGCGGAAGGAAAAGAGGATTCAAAGCGGATCTGCATTAGCATTGAGTGTTGTTACCAGATCATTGTAATTCATATTGATCTTTAACCACTTCAACAGTTGTGAAATCCCTTAACAGGGTAGCCTTAATTGGCTTGTTGTAAATCCTTTAACAAGGTAACTCTAAGCTATCGAGTTAATGAAATCCTTTAGCTATTGAGTCCTTGAAATCCTTTAACAAGGCAACCTTTAACCAGTTTTAACCCTTAACCGGGTATTCTAGCCATCCCTTAACCGGGAGATCCCTAACAGGATCAGTTCCTAGCAAAACTATTGTAATGTCTCTAACCGGACAAGGCTCCTAACAGAGCAAACTTCTAAAGAGTTCAAAAATAGCTTGTGGGTATTCATCCCCATCATGGTTTTTCCTAGTTGGGTTTCCACATGATAAATATGTGTGTCATGTGTGATGCTTTTATCTTGTGATTCTTTGTTATTGTCTGTCAAGCATATGATGGTTTTGTGTTTTATGCCTATCAATAAAACATGTTGAACTAGCTGTTATTATGATCTGATGATAGATTACATGTTCATGCATAAGGGTGAAATGAAAGTGTAGTATTGAGTTAAGTGGATAGCTAAGTGAGTAACCAGTTAATGCTTGTCTCAGTCATTCTTAGCTTTACTAGTTGCACTATGTTTCAAACCGGTATCACTGTTTGCCAGTCATTTGAAGAGTCTGTTGTCAAACTGGTTTAGGACTGTGTTTTTGTCTGTACTGATTCACCCCCCCCCTTCTCAGTACCGGTTTGGTACTATTTGTTCACCATTGAGTTGTCAATTGGTATCAGAGCATCCTCCAGGTTCTCTATGTTATAAGCTTAACAGCTTGAGGAAAAGATCCTAGTCCAATGATGAAGAGAGAAGGTCCAAAGTTCAACAGAGATAATTTTAGTATATGGAAAGACAGAATGAAGATATTCATCAAGAGCATGGGTGCTCAACGCTGGAGCTATGTTGAGAATTCCTATGTTGCCCCTACCGGTACTCTCATCGATGACCAAAAGAGAGAGATGCAGGAGAATGGGCAAGTCATGGAAGCCCTAATTAGTAGTTTATCTGACATTGAGTTTATTGATGTCCAAGATAAAATAAATCCCAAAGAAGTATGGGATACTCTTGAAACTATCTATGGCGGTGATGAGCATGTAAAACAAGCTAAGCAAGAAAGCCTTAGAGGGAAGTTTGAAGACATTCGGATTGTTGAAGGTGAAACCATTCAACAGTATGGAATAAGAATCAAAACTGTTGTTGGAGATATCAAGAGTGCAGGTGGTAAAATAGAAGATGCCACTGTTGTGAGCAAACTTCTGAGATCCTTATTATCAGTCTATGCAATAAGAGTTGCTGCTATTCAGGAGCTGAGATCGATTGACAAGACTAAGGTATCTCTAGACTCCATCATTGCAAAGCTAACAGCCTATGAGCTGAATAGTTTTGATGGCAGTGTTCAAAAAACTGAATCAGCTTTTAAAGCCTCTATGGTACCATCTAGGAAAGGAAAAGAAGCAAGCACCAGTGATGAAACAAGACAGAGTAGAGTGATGGATGATGAGGAGTTTCTGATGGAATTTGAAGCTCTTCTTGCTAGGAAATTTCCAAAAGGAACTGGGAGATACAGAGGTGAGCTCCCTTTGAAATGTTTTTCCTGTAACCGGATAGGACATATTTCTATGAACTGTCCTAATAGTGACAACAAGGATAAACTGGAAAGGTTCAATAAATTCAAAGAAGGAAACTGGAGAAACTGTTTTGTTGCAGTTGATGAAGGTGTCACAGATGAGGATGAAGAGGATGAAGAGAATGAAGACATTGTGTTTGTTGTTGTAAAGGAAAATGTGTTAGACAAGAAGGCTCTTGTCTCCTGCTTTGATAATTCCAATGAGTGGATTATTGACAGTGGTTGTTCTCACCATATGACTGGTGACCGGAGCAAGTTTCTATCTTTGGAAGAATATGATGGTGGTGTGGTTCGTTTTGGTAATGATGCACCATGTATGGTTAAAGGAAAAAGGTCCATCTCTTTGAATGGAAAGAGTAGTGATGATAATGTGTATTGGGTTGATGGTCTCAGACACAACCTTTTGAGTGTTGCCCAGCTGAATGATAGTGGACTCACTTTGGAATTCAAGAATGGAGTGTGCAGAATCAAAGGAAAGAATGGTGAAGTGGTGGCTACCAGTATGCAGACCAAAGGTAACCTATTTCAATTGAATGCAAATATCAGTACATGTCTTATGGCTAAATTTGATGATAGCTGGATATGGCATAGAAGACTCTGCCATATAAATTTTGATAACATTGTGAAGGCCAGTAAGAACAAGGCAGTTAAAGGATTGTCGGTGCTGAACAAACCAGAAAATCCTTTGTGCAGAGAATGTCAACTAAGGAAAATGTCTTCCTAAACATTCAAAGGTAAATATTTCACTACAGACAACTTACTTGATCTTGTGCATACTGATTTGTGTGGTCCTATGAAAACTAGGAGTATGCGGGGAGATAGGTATTTTATGATTCTTACAGATGATTGCTCAAGAATGATGTGGGTCACATTCTTGAAGGACAAGTCTGAAGCTTTTGGAAAGTTCAAAGCTTTCAGAGCACTGGTTGAAAAGGAAAGTGGTAGAAGAATCGAATGCCTCAAAACTGATCAAGGAGGAGAATTCACTTGCAGTGAATTCAACAAGTATTGTGAAGAATTTGGCATCAAGAGGCAACTGTCTGCCCCCCGGACTCCACAATAGAATGGCCTAGCAGAGAGGAACAATTGGACAGTGGTCGAAGCACCAAGAACAATGTTGATTCAAGGAAAGGTCGCTCACACCTTTTGGAGAGAAACGGTGAGCACTGCAATTTATAAATTGAACCAGGTACTCATCAAGAAAGGTAAGGATAAAACTCCTTATGAGTATTGGACCAGTAAGACTCCTGTAGTTAGCTACTTTAGGGTATTTGGTAGCAAATGTTACATCAAGAGGAGTGAGCATCAGGGCAAGTTTGAAGCTAAATGTGATGAGGGAATATTCCTAGGATATTCCACCAAGAGTAAAGCTCTGAAGTGTTACAACAATAGGACTCAGAGAATTGTGGAAAGCATCAATGTGAGAGTTGATGAAACCTTTGAGAAGCTGGAGGAAACCAGCAGTGAGCAAGAGGTAAATGAACCGGTTGCCAGTCAACCAAGTACCAGTAACAGTGTTCCTGCACCAGTAAATGTTGATGTTGATGACGATGAGGATGAAGAGGAAAAGAAAGAAGAACCAGTCAAGACTATTCCTCGGTATGTAAAACTGAATCATCATCCTAAGAAGATCATAGGAGATAAGGATGCAGGAATCCTTACAAGAAGGAAGATCAAAGAAAACTCATGTATGATCTCTGAACTTGAGCCTAAATCATTCAAAGAGGCACATAAAGATGAAGACTGGATCAAGGCAATGGAAGAGGAACTTGACCAGATAGAGAAAAATGGTACATGGTCCTTGGTACCCAGACCGGAGCATAAAAATGTCATTGATACAAAATGGGTTTTCAGAAACAAGCTGAATGAGGATGGCACAGTGATTAGAAACAAAGCCAGATTGGTGTGCAAAGGATATGCCCAAGAAGAAGGAGAAGACTATGGAGAAACCTTTGCTCCTGTGGCCAGATTGGAAGGAGTTCGTATGCTTCTTGCATATGCAGTCTTTAAAGGATTCAAGGTATATCAAATGGATGTAAAATCTACATTCCTAAATGGTGTACTTGAAGAAGAGGTGTATATAGAGCAACCAGATGGTTTTTCCCTATCTGAAGACAGTGACATGGTGTGCAGGCTACATAAAGCCTTATATGGTCTAAAGCAGGCACCTAGAGCATGGTATGAATGCCTGCATTCCCATCTTGTGAAGATTGGATTCAAGAGAACAAGTGAAGATAGCAATATCTACTTGAAATCTGAAGGAGATCAGATCCTGATCTATGATGTATTTGTTGATGACATTATCTTTAGTGGAGATGACAAGATGAGTCATGAGTTTGCAGATGAGATGAAGAAAGAGTGAGATGATCACTCATAGGGGAGATTAAGTTCTTCATTGGACTGCAGATTCAACAGATGAAAGATGGAATCTTCATCACTCAGCCCAAGTATGTCAAAGAGGTGTTGAAGACCTTTGGCATGGAAGATATCAAATTGGTTGGAACATCGATGGTGACCGGTTGTAAGCTATCCAAAGAAGATGATTCAGCATTGGTTGATGAGAAGGAATACTAATCAATGATTAGTAAGTTGCATTATGTAGTGCATAGTAGACTGGATATTGCACATGCAATTGGCATTACTGCAAGGTTCTAGAAAAGTCCAAGAGAATCCCACTTGGTTGCAGTCAAGCGGATTCTTAGGTATCTGAAGGGAATAGTTGACTATGGATTGTGGTACCCATACAGCAATGATTTCAACCTAAAATTATTCACAGATGTTGATTGGGCAGGTAATGTGGATGACCGAAAGAGCACAACCGGTGGTGCATTCTTTCTCGGTGGTAGACTGGTCTCATGGATGAGTAAGAAGTAGAGTTGTATCTCTCAGCCTACAGCGGAAGCGGAGTATGTTGTAGCTTTCATGAACTACACTCACACAATCTGGATGAAGCATGTATTAAATGGCTTCAAAGTTCCTGTATCTGAACCGGTAAGTATATTCTGTGATAACACAAGTGCTATCAATATTTCAAAGAATCCGGTTTTACATTCTAGAACCAAGCATTTTGAGCTTAAGTATCATTTCTTGAGGGAAAAGGTTCAGAATAAAGAGATTGCATTGGAACATGTTTCCAGTAAGGAGCAGTTAGCAGGCATATTCACCAAGCCTCTCCCAAAGGCTACATATGTGTACTTAAGAGGTGAATTAGGGGTACTGCCCCTCCAAGAGGTGAACTAAAAGTATTTGTTCCACATCAGTCAAGTATTGCATAGTCAATTTTTTTGTTGATTGATGTGTTGAAGGATGCTACTCCTCGGGGGGAGCAGCATAATGGAACAAGGATGCTTGTGCCTCCACTTTGGCATTGTTGTCAAAGGGGGAGAAGAAGTGAAGCAAAGAGGATATTTACAAAAATTGATATTTGATATGGGAAGATGAGAAGCGTAGAGATATCCTTGTATATTGCCATCAATGCCAACGGGGGAGATTGTTGGCATTATGTGAACTGGTATGAGGACATAATTATATTGTATGTTGTCATTGATGTCAATATGTGGTATGAAGTAAATGGGCATATGTGAGAAGAGAGAACCGGCATATGTGAGAACCGGTATATATGCCAAAGTGAAGCGGTATATTTGTTTAAGGTGAACCAGCATGTTAACCGGTATATGGAACCTTTGTGTGACTACCGGTTGGTAGTCTTAAGGTTTCCGGTTGGAGTACCTTAAGCCTGTGTGACTTAATCGGTGACTTTGTGTGATGAGTTAGTATTGCAAAGCCTAACAGACTGTGTTGCCACGTCAGCCTTGTGCACGTGAAGGATCTTGCATGAAGACGATTGTTCCTATCTACCTCGGGAATGTGCAAAGTCTGTAAACGGTGAAGACGCGTGATGGGCTATTAGCCGCCATGAAATCAGTGGATAATGAACGATGGAGAATGTCTTGAGATTGATTCAAGACTGTTGCATTTAATGCAATATTTTCAACGGTCAGGATTGAACCGTTTGAATTGCTTAACCTAACAGGTTTAGGGTTTAGGGTTTATGCTACCGACCTATCTATTTCCTATAAGGTCAATGTTGTTTTTCCTTCAGAGGTTGTTGGAAAAAGTTGTGTGTGTGTATCCAAGTGAAATGATATGTGATTCTTGCCAGACCAGAGGATAAAAGTGATATCTGCAGAGTGTAGGTGCAGAAGGAAAAGAGGAGCCAAAGAGGATTTGCATTAGCATTGAGTGTTGTTACCAGATCATTATAATTCCTGATGATCTTTAACCACTTCAATAGTTGTGAAATCCCTTAACAGGGTAGCCTTAACCGGCTTGCTGTAAATCCTTTAACAGGGTAACTCTAAGCTATCGAGTTAATGAAATCCTTTAGCTATTGAGTTCTTGAAATCCTTTAACAAGGTAGCCTTTAACCGGGTATTCTAGCCATCCCTTAACTAGGTGATCCTTAACACGATCGATTCCTAGCAGAACCTATTGTAATGTCTCTAACCGGACAAGGCTCCTAACAGAACAGACTTCTAAAGAGTTCAAAAATAGCTTGTGGGTATTCATCCCCACCGTGGTTTTTCCTAGTTGGGTTTCCACATGAAAAATATGTGTGTCATGTGTGATGCTTTGTTATTGTCTGTCAAGCATATGATGGTTCTGTGTTTTATGTCTGTCAATAAAACATGTTGAACTAGCTGTTATTATGATCTGATGATATATTACCTGTTCATGCATAAGGGTGAAATGAAAGTGTAGTATTGAGTTAAGTGGATAGCTAAGTGAGTAACCGATTAATGCTTGTCTTAGTCATTCTTAGCTTTACCAGTTGCACTCTGTTTCAAACCGGTATCACTGTTTGCCAGTCATTTGAAGAGTCTATTGTCAAACCGGTTTAGGACTGTGTTTTTGTCTGTATTGATTCACCCCCCCCCCTCTCAGTACCGGTTTGGTACTATTCATTCATCATTGAGTTATCAAATAGATCTAAGGGAAATCCCTTAACTGGGTCACATCTAGCAATGTGTTTTTAATCTTTAATAGGATTTGCTTTTAACCGAGCATACTCTAGAAGAGTATATTTCTTAGTGGGTCCGAAATCCCACAGTGGTTTTTCCCTATTTGGGTTTCCACGTTAAATCTGGTATTATATGTGTTGTGATGTTATATGTTCATGAGTTTAAATGTTTTACAGTTTTCTGTAGTATATGCTACTGAGGTTCAATTTGTTGAATATATTGGAGATTAATTTTGTATGATTCACCCCCCCCCCCTCTCATCTTATTATCTATTGACTTAGAGCTTTACTATTGGCATATGTACTTAACATCAGTGATACCGACCTTAAAGGGGAAAACCTTGAAGTTTTAAAGGAAAGCGTGTTCAAGGGAATTGATGGTTCCTTTGGTGTGGAAGTTTTGAGTAGTGGTCTCATAGAGGCGGGAGCCTTCCCCCTAGCTATCCCTTGCCCATAATTGGTTAGGGAATGTATTGCTAGGTATGATCCAGCCTCCGAAACCATCAGGAGACACAATGGTGAAACCCTCCTTGCCATTAACCGCAACGTAATTTCCTCTATTTTCAAGCTACCTGATTACCAGTTCTCGAACTTTTCTCCCGCCCAATCAATCATCGAGTTCAACACAGACAGAACCGGGCATCGAAATAACGTAGGAAAATATTGGTTGAAGGTTCCCCAAAGCTGTGGTTCCAAATTGCCCAAGAATCCCAACAAGAACCATATGCTTCCTCACATTCATGATGTCATGTTACTGTTGCACCGACTCACAGGCTCTACGGAAGCCTATAGTTTCGACGATTGGATTTATTGCTATGTGTAGCTAGTATTAGAAGGGAAGCAATACCTCGATTGGGCAGAGCTGATTGTCGATTCAATGAGGGAGCAACTGAGTATGGCCAAACAGTTTAAGCGGAATTTCTTCATGTCTTCATATCTTATATACTGTTTGGCATGTGTTAAGGAGATAGTTGGAATACCTAGACAGCCCACTAAGGAGGAGGTCTCCGTATATGATTTTTACCCGATGTTGCAAAAGGATAATGCCTTGCAAGACTTTAGGAGGGTACACAATGCCTTTTTGGGAGATTTGTGTTATTAATTGAAGAATATGAAAACCAAGAGAATGTCTGAGGATGCACAGGCATTGGTGAAGAGATTTGGCAGCTTCTTTATCTAGTTCCCTCGCTTCTACTATATAAGGATAGGTGGTTTTGAAGAAGAGCCCTTCAAGCTTCCTCATTTTTGTTCAAATTATTTTGTTTTAGCAGAGATATGTAGGCAGTTGGCTACTGTGATTAAAAAGGCTCAACCCAGGGACAAATGGGAAGGTCATTTTCCTATTTAGTTAGGTATGCTATCCTGCAGTTCAATGTCGGATGCTTTGAGTATTGGAGCGGACCTAAAAAACTTCAATTTTCCCCTGTACCATGAAAGGAAAGGTTTTGATAATAAGGGTTTCTCCTGAAGTCTTGGTCTAATGCCGTATCTCCCAATTCCACAATTAGAAGACTTCTAGGAGGATTGTAGTGATGAACTTGAGGTTTTCAAAAGGGCAAACATGAGAATGGTGTTGGAGCAAGTCATTTCACTGCAGGTAAAGCTTGACATAGATGGGCTTGAGGCAGATTATCTAGAATTGTTTGAACCTAGATACTTAGCCAAAGCCGAGACCGAAGTGTCCTATATCAACTAGGATGGGGAAGAAGAGGACGAAATACAACTGAAAACAAAAAGGGTTTTGGAGAGAACCGCAGAATGGGTTGAAAGGAAGAAAGCAGCAAAATTAGGTGCCAAATATAACTCTGGGAGAAATAGTGAGGTTACTCTGCATTCACCAAAGTGTTTTTCTAATAATACTTCTATGCCTGTTCATGCAGGTAAGGATAAAAAGCCACCTCACGTTAGGCACAAGTCTAATCCAACTTTGGATTTCTCTACTCCTTGACATACCAAGTCACAAAGTGCTACTCAGAGAAGGATGGATCAAGCTAAGGATACAGAGGTGAAGGATAAGATTCTTTATGCTCAGATATTGAAGTTGAAGATCTGGACAGTGACATCGCTAATGCCATGGATTCCCATGTGGTTACTATAGCTATGACACCACCCTCCAAAGCGATCGAAGGAGCAACCAGTTCAAGTGCAACCCCTAAGTGGCTGACCACTTCAGTGAACAAAAAACGGAGTTCCATTCCCGTGACTATTCCAATTCAAGATATGGTAGTTAAATACACAGAGAAGGGACCCAAGCCAAAAAGGTTCAAAACAACTGCTCGACTGGATAGTGATGAAGGGATCGGAAAGTGGGTTGCCAAGATTGCCTCATACAATTCCAAGGACGAGGACAAGGAAGTCAGTGCAAAAGATTTTGAGATCACTGAGGTGGAGCTGGGAAACATGAGTAGGGATTCAGACAATCATTTCTTCCACGTATCTGCAAATAAAATGCTCACCAGGTCGGAGAAAGATGGGTGGGAAAAGAGAGAGCTAAAGTGGCATATAAGCATCCTTGCTCAATTCATTGACAACATCGGTTGCTTCAGAGCACTTCCTATATCCTATGCTATAGAGATCTTTGATCCTACTTCACTAGAGAATAAAAAGCTAATGAGTCAGGTTCAACGAGCTAAAAGCATTTCAGAGGCTGTAGAAATATGGATTGAAGAAGTAATTAAAGAAGGAGAAAAGTATATCACAAACTCCCAGAAATTATGTGATGAGATGCAGAGCCTCATTGCGGAAATTCAAAACCAGATTTCGCCATGGGAGAAAGAGGAACACAAATGGGAAAATGTCTTGCCTATGTTCACTAAAATAGAAGAATATGGAACTACCAGATTTTTGACACAACATTCAATCAAGCTGGTAACAAATGAATGTCAACTCTTCATGTTGAAGAAGACCATAATGTGGTGGGTGCTCACCTTCAAATCTGTGATATCTGATGCCAATACTTATGTGTATGAACTCCAAGACCTCCAATGCAGTTTAGTTAATGACAACAAAGTGGTTAATCCTTATCACGATTGGCAGTTGGAGATTTGTGGGTTGAACACGCAGGATGCGATAAAGGTTTTCAGGATATACATGGAGAAGATTAAAGCCAAGGGCAATTTCACCCCTGAGGATATAACACGAGTCGCCCGGATCGAGTCCATGACGTTTATCGATGATAATCAGTTACCGAAGCATGCCAAAAAGATGGTGAAGCACAGATGGAACAAAGAAACTACGAAGGCAAAACTCAATGCTATGAAGATTCTGAACCAATCAATAATCCAGGAACTCACAACTACCCACGATGCCCAGGAAAGCGGAGAAGAAGATGATGATGGGAAAGCAGCTTAACGTGTTGATTAAGGCCTTATTTTTATGTATTTTTCATGTTTATGCAAGTGACTTCGGGACATCTGTCCCAATTATACTCTGTTGGTTTTCATAACTGATTTAGAGGAGGTCAAGTTTTCAGGGAGACCTCCTCTGTTCTAAAAACTATAAAATAGACTAAGATAGACGGAATAAGGGTTAGATTTTGGTTAGAATTTTGTTAGTTTTAACTTAGTTTTTTTTTTAAGAAGTTATGTTTTGTTGAAGGAAGTCATCAGACTTTAAAGATTTGGAATTAAAGGGTTTTATACATGTATTGATCATGTCTTTGCACATAAGATATATATTTAGGATCATACTGTCTTTGGGAGAAAGAAAACCTTTGAGTTTTGAATCTATGTAGTGATATATCTTTGCATATATTGATCTAATCAAACGACAGTGATCGCCTTTCCAATGCAGAATATTGTTATTTTTCTGAGATTCCTTCCTGTGAGATTTTAAAGGATATGTGCCTGAAAAGAGATTTTGTCTCTCTTATCTATTTTATGAACTTTTAAACTAGTGTTCTGGACTTTGTTTTGGTCACCTCTATTTTCCGTGTTGAAGCATTTAGAAAACTAATTCTTCTTTGAAATATGTGTAAATCATTAGCCTTTCATCTAAGAATGAAGTAGGTAGCCTTACGTGCTTTCAGGTTAAAAGCATACCAATTAGAAATTAATTAGACTATTCCTTGAATAACTAATAGAGAGAGTTGTACCTATGAAAAATTCAAAGGGAAGTAGTATATGTTGCACTTACCCAACTATTCAGTCGAACATTTGTCTTTAAAAGAAGGTGACAGAGTTTGAGGTTAATTATTTTAAAGGAAAGGCAAAATCCATTCACTAACAACAAGTAACTCCATCGGGGCTATGGACGCCTGGCTGGCAATGGAGCAATATTTGTGAGATTACAGCGATAACCTCGTCAGGGCTATGGATGCTCACTGGTAGTGAGGTTCTATCTAGGATGCTTTTGAAGTCAAGGTAACTCATGTAGCTAGCCATGCTGGATTCTGAAGATTACAATGATCATATGAGCCGGAATAAACCCACTTGCACACACATGGGTAATCAAAGACTAAGTACCTTGATCCAGTTTGGGATTCTTCTTCCCTTTTGAGTCTACTTCCCAGTTGCTAGAAATATTTAGTTAAATTTTTTGGAGGTTCTAAGTGTGGGTTTGGTCTCTATCTTTGAAAAGTTCAGGAACACTTATTCAGGCGATGCTAAATAGTGTGACAATCTATGGAAACCTCTATGCTTGGGGGAAAAGTCCATCCACTCTATTCCTCCTACCATATCATCCATATCCTCTAATCCATATCCCTTATCCTATCTATTCATTTCTTCTATCATCCAATTCTATCTACAATCTTGCTTTACCTCATTCATATCTTCTAATCCATATCCCTTATCCTATTTATTCATTACTTCTATCATCCAATGCTATCTATGATCTTTCTTCGCTTTATCCATACCATCTATCCTATCTATTCATTTCCTCTATCATCCAGTGCTATCTACAATCTTGCTTTACCTCATTCATATCTGCTAATCCATATCCCTTATCCTATCTATTCATTTCTTCTATCATCCAATTATATCTACAATCTTGTTTTACCTCATTCATATCTTCTAATCCATATCCCTTATCCTATCTATTCATTTCTTCTATCATCCAATTCTATCTACAATCTTGCTTTACCTCATCCATATCCTCTAATCCATATCTATCAATCCTATATATGCATTGCTTCTATCATCTAGTGCTATCCATATCCTATCTCTATCCATATCCCCTATTCCATCCTTGATCTTGATCAAAACTATGGACAACAAATCCATTTCCACCTCAATGGTTCAATCATCCATTCATAATATTCCTTGTCTTGCTATACATTGGGGCAACCAAATACATCTTTCTTCTAATCAAAAAAACCCAAAAAAATCTAAATATCCAAAAACTCAAAAAAATCTAAATATCCAAAAACTCAAAATTCAAAATATCCAAAAAATAAAAAAATCTAAATATCTAAAAACTCAAAAAAATCAAAATATCCAAAAACTAAAAATCGACAAAATCGACAAAATCAAATAAAAATTGAAAATCAAAGCATGAACACATGGGCCATCCATCAAATCAAATCAACAATAGGAAAACTCTCAAAGTCTGCATTCAAACTGATCACATGTCTTGTTAATAAATTCATTACTCGAAATCAACATCAACATCAAACATGTCTTATATAGGGATAGGTACACTCGAAACCAGACAGATCGGTCTTACACAGGGTACTCACTCTTTGAAACCAGACATTCCTATCAATCATCGAGTCTTGATAATTAATCCATCTATCAACATCAACATCAAACATGTCTTATACAGGGATAAGTACACTCGAAACCAGACATATCGGTCTTATACAGGGTACTCACTCTTTGAAATCAGACATTCTTATCAATCATCGAACAAATCAAAACAATGACATAGATCAATATGACTACTAGATTTTGTTCTAGTTAGCCTTATCTCTATAAATTGATGGTAGTACATGTTTCACAAATCATATTGTACATATCATATCCTCCCACCTGAGTCATCACCAGAAATTCACAAATGCTTATCAATCCTGGACATACTTAGCATAGTCACTGTCCTTGGTTTATCTGAATCAATTATCCAAATCGTATCCCACCATGGCTTGGTGATCAATGTACATATCCATATCGAAGTAGTATCAACAACAAGGGGCAAAATCCTGACCTCGTTGGGGCATTTCGCCTTCGGGATTTTCAACATCAGACCAAACACGTAGCAAGACAACAAGGATCAAACAACCAACAAATGACAAACGACAATGCAAGGAGGCTAGACATCATAGACTTGAACTAATTTCAACTAAACAAAGATCTATTTGCAAGATGTTTTATTTGACAAGAGTACATCCTGAATAGCATGTATGCTTACTTATGGTTGTTAATTTTTGCTTATCATATCTCCTAAAGTAACTCAAGGATGTCTCAATGACAAGAGAAGCAAGGAAGGAATGTGATGTTTTATTTGTCTTCTATCTATGAGTGAAGTTTTTTACCATGCAAATTTGTCCTACGAAGCAATCAGGTGGCATATCACTAAGGACATTTCAGATTTGTATGGGACAAAGGTTAACTCTTGTCTGTTTACGCAAGCAACACTCAGGTCATCTTGGTTCAATTATACCTCGATGCTTGTGTCATCTTGCAATATCAAAATCCATGAAAGTTATACTCAGGTCGTTATGGTTCAATTATACCATGATGCTTGTATCAACTTTCAACAAATCAAGGCTCGATGATGAAAACAAAGGAAGCACTGGCACTTTGATCATAATAGATGGCAACATTAAGAACGAGAATGCATATTAATCTTTGCATTAGCTCCACATCATTATCATCTTAATCTTGCATTAGGTTGCACATCATTTTTAATCTTGCATTAGTATCATTTCATTATCATTATCATTATCATAAACATCTCACATCTCATAAATCAATGCAATACATCATCACATTTTCGTTCATCTCATCATGAATCATACATTTGTGTCATAATCGAGATCAAGAGAATTTATCTAAGCATCACATCATCCTCATATAATCTCATATCAAAACATAATGCATATCATTCATCATTGCATCCCTCACATGCATATCTATCGCATCATAATGGAATCTTTCTTCACTTTCCTATCTTCATCATTCTTCCAAACTATCTTCTATCATTCTTCCAAACTATCTTCTATCATGTCTTATACAGGATGTATCTTTCCCGAAACTAGATGTTTTGATCAGTTCTTATACAGGATATATCGTTCCTCAAACCAAATGTTTCTATATAGGATATATCATTCCTGAAACCAGGTGTTTTGATCAGCTCTTATACAGGATAGATTGTTCCTAAAACCAGACGCTCGATCATCCATATCTTATGCTTGCGGTATCATTCCTGAAACCATACACTTGATCATCCATGTCTTATATAGGCGGTATCATTCCTGAAACTAGACACTCGATCATCCATGTCTTATACAGGAGGTGTCATACCTGAAACCAAACTTGATCTCAATCCAATCAATCTAATCAATCTTATCAAACCCATGCATGTAATCACTATCCACTCTTCTATCTTTCAAACAACATGCTTCTTCTTTCGAGAGATCATTCATGCCTTTTGTGCACAAATAATCTCCCGAGGGGGCATTATCATATCAAATCTTGACATCAATTTCATATCAGTTTCATATCAAATCGATTCTTCATATCAGGGGAATCATCAATATCTTTCATCAAATCTGGGGCATCATATCGACATTTCAACACAAACATCATATCCGGCAAGATTTTCTTTGAATCAACATGTGGTCACACATTAACTCAAAGAGGGGCAAAATGTAGACACCTAAAAGTTGCACAATGAATTAAGTGAATTCTAATCATTTAATTATTCTTAATTCTTCCAATTAATTAAATTAAGATTTAATTAATATACCCTTCTTCTATCTAAACCATTTAATTAAATCCCCCTTCTAGCCCATTTAATTAAATCCCCCCACTTGCAAAATCCTACATATGCAAGTTGCAACCACAATTGAAATAAATTAATTTTATTTTAATTAAATTCTATTTTCCCCACCCACTTGCAAAATCCTACATCTCCCACTTGTCTCCTAAACCCCCTTCTAGATTCTTCTAACCACTTCTAAATTAGCCTAACCCATCTCCTAAATATTGTCACATCCCTAAACAAAGGGAAGTCACTTCTCAAACCCTTAAAGTCATTGAAAACCATTAAAGGCTTTATGTCTTCAACAAGTTAACCTTGAAAGTCTTCCAAACCATTAATGGTTAACTGAACCTTCTTACATGATTAGAGACTTTCTCTCTAAACTCAACCTTCCTCTAACCCAAGGGTCTCATCAAGCATTCATTGCTTTGACCATGGTTATCCCTTTAACCCTTGCACAAGAGTTTACCCTTTGGGTAAAAACTTTATCCAATGGATAACCTTAACCTAACCTTAACCCTTACCTCCTAAGGTAACCATGAGGTCTTCTCAAGCATTTAATGCTTCTTACATCTCCTCTCTTGAGCAGTCTCTTGTTGACAATTGTCACCATTTCATTGGTGAGAATTGAGTGCATGGATTGATAACTTTCAATCCAAGCCCTTGATAAGATCATCCAATCTTGACCATCCATTGCCCTATTTTCCCTATAAATAGAGCCCATTCCTTCTTCAAAAAAATGAAGTCTTTGTGCATCAAACTTATAGTCTCATAACATTAAGCATATTATCTCTCTTTGATAGAATAGCATGTTAGATCATTTTGATAGCATTCTAATCTTAGATATATCGTGTTAATCTCATATCATGTTAGCTTCATCTTAGTATCATTTTCATACTAGTTTAAGATTCATATCAATATCTTGCATCCTATCATAATCTAGTTTCATATCTAAATCATCACTAGGATCTTGGTTGCATTCCATTCAGATCTTAGAATCATAAATCTCGTTCTTTAGGTTGTCATCTTAAATAATCAAGTGCTCTTCCAAGCTGAGAGCCACCTTGAATCTTGAATATCCATGGAGATAGAGGAACATGGAATGATTTTAAGAGTTTAGATCTATTAACTTGTTTTTATTGATTTCTAACCTCTAATGCAATGTTTCATGTGTGTGTTTGAATTGTTTTCTCCTCCTACAGGTTGACACCACTTTTCCAACATACACCTACAATTATTGGATTTTCATCCTTATTGGCATATTTGATGAATCTAAACCCTCCTAAATCCATTTTTGGGTGTTTTGACCCAATATCCAACATTTTACAACTTTCAGGACAATTTGACAACTTTTTGGTTTTTTTTTAGTTTCAAAAGCCATTATTGGCTTTAGGATCTCATAATTGATTTTATTGAATTTGTTTGATGTTGGACACTCCTCCTTGGTCTCGAAGGTCTTCAAATTTGAATTTGTTTGCCTTGGTGCACCTACACCAAAAACCACGGTGGGAACCTACCCACAATAAGATAATACTTTGCAGTACTATGTGTAAATATTTCAATGGGGAATGCACATGCATTCAGGCACACTGCCTAGAGCTCACTGCTCAAAATATAATAAACCGGAAGGCTACAACCCTCAGGGAAGTTTCACTACATTACAAGAACATTCGAATAGCAATCTGGTTTACATGAACTGAAAGAATAGCATCTTCAAATGCCTGATGACAGTTCCTGTCAAGCACGTTTTTCTGCCTTGCAACACTCTCTACTCTACATTTCTCACCGAAAGATGAATTCTCTTGTTCACACATACACCATTCTCTGATAATGTAGACACAACACCGATCACCAAATTACATGAATATGACACCTATTTATACACATCATCAACCTTGACTACAAGGTCAGCTCAACCCTTCAGACCTAATTACAAAATTACATCACACGATACATAAATCAACCACTAGACTAATACAATGCCATAACGAAATAGCATGGACCCAGATAAATTCCTCAAACATGCAACACCACTAGAAATCTCGCCAAGATCATCCACAACACACTACACCACCGAAAATATCGCATAACACGAATAACATCACTGAACCCATAAGATCCTTAATAAATGTGCACAATAATCAATGTAGACCAGCAAAATAAATAGGACGTGATTAGGAAACACGAAAAAGCATGTTAGAACCATCTGCAATAGTTGCACCAACACCACTTAATCAAATCTTCATCGATCAACACGTTGATACTCAAGAACATTCAAACAGCAGCGACTAGGACTAGAAAGATAACTTGTGGAGCACCAAGTCACGGACCATCTGAATTGAAGATAAACATGAACATCCCAAACACTCTCCCAAATCAGCAACTCAATATATAATCATTCTGGAGCACAACGGATCAAATACCAGAACACTGCAACACTGAACACTAAAAAACCAACTCTCATACCAGAATCCATGACTCGACCAAATCACCACATAGCACTATGAAACCAGCACCGAATCAAGTATCTCTAGTTGATTCAGCATATCAAATAGATGAACCAACCAGATCAACTCTCTACAATCACTGAAACACCAAAACACAGGAATATGTTGACATCAATGACAACAACATATCCTAGCAACAACAATATCCAACATTCCCATCTTAAGGGTGGTTGTTAAGATTGTTTGGGGTTCGTTCCTAAACCCCTTTTGTTTTGATTGGGTAGTTTTGGGTGCTTGGGACTTTGTTTCCTATTGGTTATGTCTCTAATCAAAAGCTACTTTTCAAAAAAAGGTTGGCCTTTTTAGGTGTTGCCTGGATTGTCTCACTTCTTGTGAGCTCTCCCCTTAGTGTGTCCTTGTGGTGGCTTGTTGTGATACAAGCCTATCCCATTTTTTCTTTTTATTATGGTACAAGCCTATCCTACTTTATCTAATAAAAAAAATTCTAGATTGATTACAAAATGATTTTAAATGCATTTCTCCATCTCTAACAAAGGTCCAAGGTAGCTGCAAAGGTTCACAAAACCCAAGATATGGTAAAACGTGTAGATCAGACTCAAAACACAAGATGATGCTCTACAAACCATGGGAAAGACTTCCCCAGGGTCCAAAATACCTTCAATGATGGTTCACTTAGCTCCACACATTTCGAGAATATCCAAAAACTCAGAATGTCCCAATTAGACCCAAAATAATTTGAGAGAGAAATTGATTGTAACTTCATAGAGAAATAACTTCCTAATGATGAATGCAAATCACAAGATTTTTGGATATGGTGTAGATGATGTCATGTTAGATATAAATCCAGATTTGCAAGGTGTGAAAGAGTAGTATGGTGAAATGTGATAGAAAATGTTGAGACAACTATAGTTTGAAAGCAAGAAAAGAATTGTTTTTGATTGATGCAAGATTGCTCTTGTATTGTAACTAATGATGCTCTTGCATTATCTTCTCACCAATCTTATCATTTAACATGTACCTGAAAAAAATTAAATAGAAACCCAATGCTTAAAACCCTCTTTGTATTTCAACTTGAACTTAGATAGTCATGTTATGTATGGGTACTGACAACAACCCTCTGGCCAATAATGACTTATGGGCATACATTGAAAAACTGAATATCTTTTGCATCTTGTGTCAATACGTTATGTGAATCTTTGAAACCCCCATCCCTAAAGTCTTTGTTTGGGGCTCACCTTGAAGCAAGGTTGAGGTGGTTTCCCTCCCCCACACTCTAACATTGGCCTAGGAAAATTTTCACAAAGCCCCAAGTAGGAGGCTAAGGAGTCAAGCCAATGTTTGTCGTAGACAAAGCAGTAGTACATTTGGAAAATAAAATAAAGAAATCTTTGGTGTTATATTTGATGTAGAATAGAACTAAAGGATTTAAAATAAAGAGGGTGAATATTTACTCAAAAGGAGAATACCCTTATCAAGGTTGAGTCAAGATAACTAAGTGGGTATCTCCAAACAAAAATGGGCTTATGTGATGAAAAATATTTATTATAGTACATGTTCTAGTCTTATTGGCCTACATCACATGCTCCACTATTTGGCCACAAACCTTTAATTGGTGTCAAATGAAGAAGTTGTGTTGTCTATGGGGATATTCCAAAGACATCTACAAATGTGATAAAGTTAAAGGTTTAGAATATTAAGATGTTAAAAGTTATAGATGTTAGATATGAAGTGTACAATATTACGACCAATAAATATTATTTTAGGTTATTGGGTGTATAATTTTAGTATCGCAATTTTTCATTTTAAGTTATAGAGAAATAAATTTAGGGTTAATTATCAATTATTTAGATTCTACTGTGTAAGAAATTAGGCTAAGCATTGGTATTATAGATAGGATATAAAACAATTTTAAAAATGAAGTGAAGATTTTAGAATAGTATTGAAATAGGTTAAGATATAATTATGTTGTATATGTCATTTTTTAAATTAAAATATGTTAAAATAACATAAATTGTATTACAAGTGTTCAAATATAGAAAACAACAAAAAATCGTAAAAAAATGATATACCATTCACAATATGTACTAATGACTAATATTATGTTTCCCCTAACATTCAATATGTTATTTTGATGAATTGCATGATGAATTATCTGCAAACATTTACATTTTAAAAACTACATAGGGGAAAGGACCCAGTAGTTGAGCGTGTTCCAAATCTTGTGATAGAAGTTGTTGATTTAATACCCCATTACTTGTTGATTTAATATCCAACCTTTGTATAACATTGCACCAATAGTTGTATGATATGTATCAATAATTGAATGAAATATACCATTTGTTGTGAAAAGTAACCAATCATGTGATGCCACATCAGCTGCACAAGTATTGGGGCCCTTTCGCACACCTATTGGTCTCACTTTTTTTTTTTTGGCTTTTTTGGACACCTTGGCAAAAAGCATGCTGATGTGGCATCATATTTGATGATGTGACCCTGAAACCTTAGTTATAAGCAAGAGACTTGCCAAGTAAGCTGCTATACAAAAATCGGAGTGATTTGAAATTTTCACGTATAATTTTGAAAAGCGCAAAGTTAAGGTGCAAGCCCTTTCCCCTAGTAACCCGCACTACCAATGGCCCTTTCCCTTATGAGGCCCTGTCCCCTATTTGTAAAAATCGCTTTCGAAATGATGCGTATGACTTCAGTGGCGGACAGGAACACCATTTGCTTATGTGACGTGATTGAATTGATGGCGCACCACCATTCACCCTTTCTTTCCAGGAAAGATCAGAATGACGCTGCTTTCATTTCCACTGATTTGATCTGACCAAAAGAAAACACCGATTTGATGTGTTTATAATGATCGCACAGAAATGAGGACATTGCGTGTCTACTTTGTTTTCAAAATAATGATCGCTCTCTCATGCATACGGAGTATAAAACCCTCAGGAAAGAAGCCTTGTCACTTCCTAGTGGACCCAAATTCCCTTTATGTTTTTGTCCACCGAGCAAGGACGTTCTGGACTTTCGAAGAAGCAACTCGGAAGATAACCAGGACTTCAATTTTAGCAGTGAAGACTAAGATAGCCTTGCAGCAGTGCTTATATAATGGACTTCCTAAGTTCCATTCTACCTATACACATTCTAGCTCTTAGATAAGTGGGGCGTGCAGTTATCCGCAGCAATTCGTTATTTCAGATCGTCCTTTTTTTATCATTTCATTTGCATCCATAATAATGTCTTCCCCAAAATCCCCTGTGACGCATGCTCAAATAATAGATCAGATTCTGAGCACAGACACAAGCACGCCAGACTATCTACAACAATTAGTCAACAATATTGACACTCTTCTGTATCATTCCATCAACAAGGTACAAACCCTTTCTTTTGCACGCTTAATTAAGACTCAATGCTTATTATATTGCTATTCAGATATTTGGTTCAAGGATGCTTAGTATATGAGGCTTTGTTTGTAGGGGAAACAAAGAGCCACTGATAACAATTTGGCTTCTGTGCGACTGGAGCTACCGTCTCCATCCCACGTTGCTACATTTTCAGAAGAAGCCTCAAAAAATGTCAGACTAATTTCCACCCAGGTGCAAAATTACATCCATGTATATTCTTTCCTCTTTTGTTTTGAAGAGCTAAAAGTGGAGTAGTTTTTTGCAACACAATTACGCAGAGAATAATTGTCAAATAGTTTGTAGGGCTAAAAAGATTTTTCCCTGGAGGTGTGAATTTGTTTGTTATATACATTGTGCAGATATCAGACTATTCTGGGGATAAACATAGTACAGCAATATCAGTATTGAATGCCGTTGGGAATGTTCATTGGGCCGGAGTGGGATTTCTACTGGTGGCTACAGTTATTGAAAGGCTGGACAAAATCAAACAGAACAAGGAGGAGTGCTTAAGACTTCTGAAATCCATGAACTATTTGGCCAAATTAATACTGCAGCTTCAGCGTTTGCCTCATTTAAAGAGAGAGATGCAGGCCAAAATGGAGGAGTCTATACAGCTAATTGTGCATGGGGCAATCTTATGTTGTATACAGAAGAAAAGGAAGCTTATAGGAAGGTATGTACCTATTTAAATTTGAGAAAAAAAAATACAGTAATTTCTTCCTCTCTTCCCTAGTAGTGAGTATTAGCTCTTCAAATGCTTCCTGGAAAGTATAAAGAAAACAAATAATTTAAATTAAAAAAAATTATTGTAACAATGTGTACAGGGATAGCCATCTAGAAACAGCTGCGCAGTCTTAGAAATTTATAAAACGTTTTTGGCTGAGCACAAGTCCTCAAGTTGTGGATTAGTGTTTTTAAACAAATTTTGTTGCAATAGTTTCAGATCCGGTACGTGTATCACATTTATAAATTAAAAATAAATAAATAGAGTATTTTTTTTAGGGGGGGAGGTTTATTTGGAATTGACTATTGTTGAGTGTAGAGGTCTGATGTTTTAAGGAATGAAATTAGGATAATGGTTAATGTGAACTTGATGAAATGGACATTCCTTAGATCTTCGGTATAAATTGAAGGACTAAAAGATACGAGTAAAAAGAAAATAGTATTGTAAGATGTTTCAATTTTTTTTATTTTTGAATACTTTTAAGGAATGATATTAAGGTCATGTCCAATGTAGTTTGATGGAATGTGATACCATTTTGATCTTGACAATAAATTGAAGGAGCTGATTTAAAAATAGTATCGTAGGCTGTTTCAAATCCCCCAATAAAAAGGAAGAGGAGCAATATCAATAGTCTAAACCACTTTTTGGAATTATAAAGGCAGGAAGGCACTATTAAAGCAACAAGACCATTTGACACTAAGATGAGGAATTAGGAAAAAATCTAGAAAGACATTGTAAGTAGATTTCAACCTGGAGTGGTTAGAGGAAAGCCAATGCCAAGCTTTGAGGACATTGAAAGGGGTTAAGGTAAAGGTAAAGAGTTTGATACTTAGCTTGGAAGGGATGATGGGCATGATGAAAGTAATAAGTCAAGAAGCTGTTGTAAGTAAATTGTTTGATACGTATAGAGTAGTGAGAGAAAAGCTAGTGTCAATCTTTGAAGATATTGTAAGGAGTTGAGGTAAAAAAGTTTAATACTTAGTTTGGGAGGGAGAATGGGAATGATGAAATTGATTACAAATTTGTTACAAGAAGAAAGATTGAAGAAGGGTATCATGGCCTTTGCTATGATTTTATAAAATTTGAGCAAGGTGACAGGGCACCAACTAGAGATGGTGTCTCTATTCTTTGAGATAAGTTTAATAATGTCTTTGATCATAAGGGCTTGTATATATACATTTCTGCACATATTTAAGTTTTGTAAATTTTTACTAAATAAAATATTCGATAATAAATTTTATTAATTTAGATCAAATTATTTATATACGTTATGTTTTAAACAAATTTATGTAGCTTGTTTTCCCTACATTATGTGTTTCCATCCTCTTAAAACATGACACTTTATTGCATAAAATTGGAAGATTGTGGGTGGCTGGAAGGGATGGGGAAGAACTTGTAAAGCTTCGCAGACAAGTGGATGAAACGGGCAGGATGCTCCATTCGGAAATCAGTCTCTCTACTCTAGATGTTGTTCACAATAATATCGTATGCAGCCAACGACCTGTTCCATCCCATAGTTCTGCAGGTAAATTATCTCTATTTATTTATCAGTATGCCATCTGTTCATGGCAAGTATATGATTTTTAAAAAGCTAATATACTATTTTTATGTGTAGTTGTGGGCATAGATCACAACATTACTGAAGTGATTAAACTCCTTGAGTGGGACCATGACAAGCCAGCTGTGGCCGTGGTTGTACATGGCATTGGCGGTGCAGGGAAAACCACCTTGGCAAATGAAGTGTTTGCATCTTTAAATCTGCAGGGCTGGAAATATTCAAAGGTCACTCTCATAAAAAATCTGGAATTTAATCCTAACATTGAAAAAATCCAATCTCAGATTTTGAGCGACTTGACTGGTATAAAACATGGCACCGTAAGAGACTTTCAGGATGGACAAAAAGAGCTGAAGTCGATTATAGAGAAAGAAGTTGTTTTCATATACATCGACAATGTCTTAAAGAAAGAACATCTGGAAGGGCTTCTACCCAAGCTGATAAACAGTCCAAAAAGAAAAGTCAGGATTCTTGTAACAGCTAGAAAAACAAATATATCTGGCGTGTTTGAAAGCTGTGGAATTAAACCCTGTAAATTATACTCCATTGAACTCTTGTCTGCCGAGGCAGCCCTTCAAGTGTTGTGAAGAAGAATTGATGCTGAAAGAGACATGGATACCATAGTTGAAGAAAGGCCTCTGGCTAAGGAGATAGCGGAGAAATGCAGTTGCTGTCCTCTGTTTTTGGAAGTGGTAGGAGCCTATCTCCATAAGCGAAATAATAAGGTTGAAGCTTACGAAAAAGTTGTTGGCTGGCTAAGTGATGGAAATGATTTCAGCTGTGACAAGGAAGACTCTTTTGAGGAATCTAGAATTCTTTTTGCTTACAATGAGCTTACACCCAGCGCTCAGGAGGCGTTCCTTGACATCTGCTCATTTTTCTAAGATTGGGAGTGGAATGAAGTTGCCTGCATTGTTGGAGAGGAAGAACTCGCTTGTCTACTAGAAGGTGCTCTGGTCAAAAGAATAGGGGTTGAATCTGCTTTTGGGTATTATTATGAGTATAGAACAACAGTAGAGAGAGTAAGCATTCACGATCTTATATTGACAGCAGGTCGTCATAAATCAAAAGGCAATCGATACACAATTGCATATGATTTTTCCATCGGCTTGGAAAATGAATGGGTAAGAAGACTCATAAAGCATTATAGAGATAAAGATTGAGATTTTATAAATTACTTTGACTCATAATAAAATTTCTTAATTTGAATGTATCCAGGACCTGCACAAAACAAAAGGAGTTTGGCTAAATGGCATCTATGAGTCATCCCATGTATGTGCAAAAGCATTAGGCACTATGAGTAGGTCTCTCCGAGTACTTGCCATGGGAAGCGATACAACTGTGTGCGGGCAATGCAGTAAACAATTTGATGCGCTGAGGTTTCTACAAGCGTATAGGGTGCCCAATTTGGGGATCGATATATGTAAGATTAAAAACTTACGCTTCATGGATTATACTTTCATGGAGAATGAAATTTGGAGCCTGCCCAAGGTAAGTTGCCGTCTCTACTCGCAAACTTTGACCCGTCTTTTTCCCTACCAATTATAATGGTTTTCTTATTTTCAAATGTTGTTAATGAGCCCCTTTTGGATGCAGAATTTTTCTACATTGCAAGTACTCAAACTTAGGAGGAGCTGGGGAACTTTCGGGGGCGATATAACTAAGAGGAGTTGGGGAACTTATGGGGGCGATACACATGCAGATATAGGGCTTGGGCATCTCATTAATTTAAAACATTTGGAGTTGCATGGATTTCATAATACACAAATCTCAAGCTTTGTGAATGTTTATGGTCTACAGAAGTTAAAACTGTCTCGTATTGAAGGTCTGAAGGAGCTACCCGGGTCAATTCGGAAGCTCCGATCACTACAAGAGTTACATTTAGACGCGTGTAGTGACCTGATGCGGTTAGGAGAAGGATTTGGAGAGCTAAGCTCCCTTACCAAGCTTGGTTTGATGAGTTGCTGGGCATTGGAAGAGCTACCATGTGAATTCCAGAAGCTATTGTTATTACAGTCACTGAACTTATGGAGTTGCTCCAGTCTCGTTCGGTTACCAGAAGGGCTTGAAAACTTACCATCCTTAAAATATATAAATGTCAATGGGTGTAAAAAGTTAATCAGTCTCCCGAACGGGATCTGCAAGTTGTCTTTATCAGAAAATACAATATCATTTTCTGGGATTTCAAATTTGAAGGAAATACCAGAAGAGATTTGCAAATTCACAACATTGACAAGTTTATCATTGAGCTTCTGTAAGAGCTTAAAGGTGCTTCCCATCGGCTTCGGTCAATTGAGTTGCCTGGAAAAGTTATACCTAGATGGATGTGAAAGTTTGCAAGAATTGTGCGATGACTTTCATTGCTTGGCAGGATTAAAAATATTAAGCATGTCTGGTTGTAAGAGTTTGTCAAGACTACCTGAAGGCTTTGGGAAGCTTGGCTGTTTGGAAAGGTTAGAATTATCAAGGTGCGATAACACACAGGAATTGTGCAGTGACTTTGGGTGTCTTCGAGCTCTAAAATACTTGGTTCTGTCCAAATGCAAAAGCCTGTACAAACTTCCTGATTGTTTCGGCCAGCTTGGATGCTTGGAAACGCTGGATTTGTCGACGTGCTCTAACCTGGAGGAGCTTTCTAGCGATTTTCACGGCTTGACATCGCTAATAAGTTTAGACCTGTCAAATTGTGGGAACCTAGGTGAAAAATGGATGGACAATGTGGGATCTGTTCAGAGCTTGTGGCGGCTAAATATTTCAAGAAGTGAAAAGATGATCAGGCGGTGGATAGAAATGCAGAGGGAGAAAGAAGATTGGAATTTCGTGGTGCTAACAGACTGCTCTTGGGATGTAGGACCGGCTATTCATCTCCATCTGATATTATATCTTATATTTGATTGTATTTCATTTGTAGCGAATGAAAGATTTGAATCATTCTATTACTCGTCTTGCTTTGCAGGAAACAGAGGATGGACAGAAAGCTTTATGTTGAAGGTAGCGGCAATAAAGGTATTTGATGAAGGTCTACTGATCGACATTAATGGACACCCCTTATATTCATTCACATCAGCCTCCTCTCTCATCTTCATTATCGAAGCTGACGAGCATAGACGCTGTCAAATTGATGGGAACTTATTTGAAAAAAATATGCAACGACTAGATTTGAGCTCAAGAGGGTTGTCAATCATATATGCCGGTAGATATTTCAGTGAATTGCCATCTGAAGTGACAAATAGAATTGTGGCTTATACGCCTTCAAGCTCTAAGTTTTCCTCATTCTTTGGTAAGGTGTATGCTACATTCCCCGAAATCTATGGAAGACACACCTCTGTTTACAGGAGCAGAGCTGGTTCAGAAGTAGAAGGAATAAAATGTTTGTCCACATGGGAAGATGTCTCGTATGTATTAAATGAAGCAGCTGCTCTCTTAAGGATTCCTAATGAGAGCAATGTTGAAATCCTGAGAGCAATACTGCAAACAGATTTCCTCCACAGGAAAAATCAGTAGGTATTTCTATGTTTTCTGGATTCTTAATTTCGAACTTTTATTATTAATCAGAAGGCTTTTGCAAGTCGGTTATGCTACCTAACATTTAAAACACAAATTATAGGTGAAGCTCATGGATATACAAGGAAAAGTGGTATTACTTCTTCTTACAAGCTTGCTCATGTGCAAGAGGCGCTATTTAGCATTCAAGGATATATATATGAAGATGCAAAGCAGGCATCACAATCTGGTCGAAGTGGTCTGGGTTCCAGATTGTGATGAGACAGAGGAGGATGAGTTCAAGAGAGTTGCTGCAAAGGTTCCATGGCCAGTGGTCCCTAATCCATGGTTGATTAAACAGTCATTAGAACACTTCTTTTCTTTAATAGAAGTCCCAGACAATTCATCATCATGGTCTCCAACACCTCCAACTGTGATGGTGTTGGATGGCAGAGGAATAATCTCCAACAAGAACGCATGGGAGATGATATCAAGGTGGGGAGAAGAGGCATTTCCATTTTCACAGGGTCGTGAAGAAGAGCTCAGAAAATCAGAATGGGAGAAGATGTGCAACTACAATCAATTTGTTTTTCGAAGTCTGCCCTTCACTAAACCAGAGGTGAAGTTAAGTGATTTTCAATATTTATTAAATCATTCCATCGAATCGATATGCATGTATGTGGAAGAATTTACTCTGTGTGCGTTTTTCCTTATAACAGATGAAACAAGGGTTGCCATGTGCAGAAATGATGTTGCTGTTCGTGGGTAGATCAAAACAGATGTCGGAGTTGAGTTCTAGCTTGGACTATGCTCTCACCCATTTGAAAAGTCACTTTAAACTATATTATATTTTTCGGGACGAAAAATGTTTCTGCAAGGATGAGAAAAAAAGGATAAAGCGGAAGTGCAGCATTCCTAGCATCTCAGTGATTGAAGCATACAGATTTTGGGAGCGCATCAATTATCTGCACAAAGATTTAAAAACAATGGGAAGTGACGAAAAGTTAGTGCACGTCAGAAAAATGGTGTGTGGTATTCTTAGTGCAACATCTGAGTGTGTGACACAGGAGATACAACTAATGGTGGTGGATGAGAAGGGGGAGATGGAGATCGGGAGAGGAAAGGAAGTGATACCGACACTATTTTGGTGGGCTGACAATTACTCAAAGCTACCCACTGAAAGATGGGAGTAATTAGACAGGTTCTGCAGGGGCAAAGGAAAGACACAGAAACCCATTCCAAGTATCATCCCCAACATCTAATGCTTCCAATATCTTTACTTTATGCCCCTTATGCATCTCCACGCTGCACTATATGTTCCCGACGACAGTCGTTGTTGGGTCATTTTCAATGTACCGTATGTGAAAATTTTGTAATGTGTTATGAATGTATGTTTATAGTTTAGGAGTTAAGTCGGTCTCGAAGTAGTTACACAGTTTTAGCAGGGTCGCTCTTTTCTAATTAATCATAAGAGAGAGTTTTTATGTTGACTAGTCAAATTCTAGTTGTTTCCAACTATTGTACGTGCCACATAAATAGAATACATAATTAAATATTATTTTTCTAATTATGACTATAAATTTGAAATTATTTAATAAATTTGTAAAGTGTCTTGAATTCTTATTGGTTCATATGTTGACTATGTATATAGTGACACATGATGCGTGTGAAGGCTAACAAAGTTAACCTTGACTATTGTAGGTAGATCCTTAACTACTACAAGCAAACAAAAATAGAAGAAGGCATCCAAGCAAGGAGAAAAGGAAATCAAAGACGACAAAAAGTTGTCAAAGCTAAAGAAATTATTGTTTTAGAAATGTTTTAATAAGGTGGAGGAAGCACCAATAATAGAGGAGGAAACAAGCTATGTTTCTTTAAAATAGATTAAACACTCAAAATTTGGCTCTTACAACACTACATTTGATGACTTGTTCACGGAGGAGTCAAATGTGGCAAATTCTTAGTGGCTTTTAAAATACAAGCGAATATCAAGAAAAAGGAGAAGTCCTTGAAATGTGTAAGGAGATGGTCAGATATAAGTTTAAAGAATTTTTTTCACATGACCATTGCTTTATCTCTAAGAGTCAATTATATATCAAATGTAAAGTTACATGGAGTAAAATGTTTAGTATGTGAATTTGGTAGAGGATTAGGAAAATAGAATGATGTAAAAATGATTTCTAGTAATGATTTCTCTTTTAACAACCTTTCATTTAGTTATGAAATATTTACATGAAAATTCTTTGTCTGAGTTATTCAATAAAAAATCTAATGATCAATCATGTTTAGAAAAAACAAGGATATAATAGCTGTGAAAAAGACTACTAGGTGTTGGGTTCCTTGTTCATTTAATTGTTCGTAATAGACACGTATGCGTGTTGTACCAAGCTATCCAAGAAGATGCTCCGAAGTAGACTATGTCGACTTCAACAACTGTACATCAATTTTCCTACTAGGACCACGACATGGGAAACAAGGTAAACCACTTTTAGGGTGGACCGACCATTTACTCATACATGATACTAGTTGTGACATTTGACTTGTTGCTCACCATTCCCTCCATTTCATATTTTAGATGGCAATATTTTCTATTTAGAGTGTACAAATAAATAGATGAAGGTGTTGAGAAAAGGAGGTTGCTCACCTTCTTAATGAATAGTAATGTGAGCTATTGAATATAAGACCAAAGAAAAATAAAAATGGTAGTAAAAATCTTTTTAAGGAGTTTGTGTGGAGGTGAGAGGTTGCATAGAAATAAGCAGAGCTAAAGTGAAAATCAAAGTAGAGCAAAAAAACATAGAGAAACAAAAATGTGTTTGCATAGAAGATATAGAATAATTTTTTGATGAAAAGTTTTCTTTTCAATTTGGCATAAGAATTAAAATAATAATGTTACAGCATATTCAATCATACATATAATTTTAGAACTAATTATCATTGTAAAAATCGTATGTATCTACAAATGATAGTTGTGTATTTTTTAGTTTACTTTCTAAGTCTATGTCAAGTATTTAATTAGATTTTAAAAAATAATAAATGTGTTTTGAGTAGTGATTGTTTCTACAATTGATTGAAAAGTTGAATATTTGAGTAGATGCAAGGACCAAGTTGCCCTTAGTTTGGTTCCCTCCCTTGGTTGTGGGTGTGAGATATATAAGGCTCCCACCAAACTTCTATATTGGGTCTAGTGGTTGTGAGATACATTGGGCTCCCAACCAAACATCTATACATCTTATTTGGTTAATTTCTCACAAGTGTTGTGGGATTGCAATGGCTATGTATGTCATCATTATAAACATCTTCAACAAATCAACTACACACTTATTTTGTGAAACAGATATACCTTTTTATTTTTCTTGCACTTCCACTCCAAAAAATGACATTTCAAATTCCAGTTTCATTTTTGCCTGATATTTCTCCATGGGAGCTTTATTGTTATCTATATAGTAATATTTCCATTATAAAGGCAAGCAATGAGAAAATCATTACTGATATGTTAGACATACAAGGTTGTCTTTGAATAGATTGTATTAAATTCCTTCTTTAAGAAATAACTATCAATCATTGCATACCAAACATGTGGAGCATGCTTCAATACATAAAGAGTTATTTTCAACTTGTAAATTAGCAATTCTTTGCCTAGAACCTTATAACCCTTAAGTTGTTCCACTTATACTTCCATATCTAAATAACCAATATAAAATGTTGATTTTATATATATTTGATATGTTGGCAACTTGTATTGTGTAGCAATATCCAATATAATCTTGATTATATCAATTTTGACAACTAGAGTGAAAGTTTTTGAATAATCTACTCTACATGTGTGAATCTTTTGGCAACTAATCTAGATTCTTCTATTGTTTTATTGAACTATTAGAATGATATTTCATCTTTCAAATCCATTTGACATGAACAATCACATGTTTATCTTTGGAAGTTGAAGTGATTCCTATGTATTATTATTATCAATCTCATTCATAGCATCAATCCACATTATGTCTTTGACTTATTTCTTCTTACACAAAGGGTTTGATTTGAATTGCATCAAGCAAAACAAAATTGACAACTATCTACACTTTTTAGTATTTTGTGATAAATTTTATTTAAACTTCATAACTTTATTGAAGAATTTGGACTTGACATTAAACAAATTATCAACTAAGTTTATTTTATTAAAAGAACTTGAACTACTATTAAAACTTGAACTTGTGGGAAGATGAGGAACACTCTTATCTATGATGGTCATGATTATTGGTGTGTTTTTGTTTATACTAGCTTGCCATTTCCATATCCTACTTCTTCAAGATCTTGTACCCCTTAGTTGCATTAGAATATCCCACAAAAATACAAAGTTAAGATTCTGCATTCAAATTCTTCTACTTTTGAACTAGAATATGAACAAAAACTAGACAAACAAATTTATGAAAAAGAGCTAGAAAAGGCTTATGACCACTCCAAGCTTCCTTTGGAGAAATGTTCTTAACTAATTTTGTGGATAATTTTATTCAAAATGTATGTTATTGTTGCCATTGTTTCTCTCCAATAACAATTTAGAAGATTTTTTGATTGCAACATACTTTTTGTCATTCCCATAATAGTACAATTCTTTCTTTTTGCAACATCATTTTGTTGGGGGGTATAAGTTGTAGTGAGCTATCTCTTGATGCTCTTATTATTGTGTAAAAAAACTTTTTGGAATGTAAATTTTCCTCTTCTATTTGTTTTGAGTATTTTGAGATAATACCCATTGTGATTTTCAGTCATGCTCTTAAAATTCTTGAAGCATTCAAAAGCCTAAGATTTTTACTTAAGAAAGTAACATAATGTGTGACAAGAGAAACCATCAATAAAAATTCAAAAATGAAGACTTTTACCAAATAATTTCTCTTACATATCACCACAGATGTCAACATGCACAAGCCCTAAAGGAAATTTTATCCTCTGTGAAATGCTCATTGAAAAACTATCTCGATGTTGTTTGCTCAGTGCACACACTTTGAACAAACTTTTTCATAGGCTTGAATCACAGAAAGTCCTCTCACCATATTCTTCTTGTAAAGCAAACTTAATCCTTGAAAATTCAAATGACCATAGTTTTGGTGCCTTAACAAAATATCATCTATGGTTGATTTGAGCACATGCATTTTAGTGGAAACCAATTTGAAAAGAAATAATCTATTCTCTATTATACAAGAGTTGGTTGTACAAGATGATAATTACTTGATTTATCAAATTTTTTTCCAACAATTATCTTCAAATACAACTAGATAATTTTTGCTACAAGTTGCCCAATATTTAAAATATTGTGTTATAGTCTTAGCACATGCAAAATATCAAGAATTTATAAATAGTTTATTCGTGCTTAAGGGTACCTTTTTCCCATCACATCAAATCTCTTTATCATCACCAAATTCAACCTAAGTTCGCATGCTAAATCATCTACTTTGACAAAGAGATCAGATTTACCTATAATATGATTTAAGCAACCTTTATTTAAAAACAACACATTCTTTTGATGTTCTTTTGCTAAATTGCATGTGAAGATTGTGGAATGTTTCACATCTTGAGAAGACTCTTTAGTATAGTTGGCTCCTAACTTATTCAAATCAGATTTGTTTTCTTACATTTATATTCAAAGTCCATATTGTTTAGAATACCTACATTGGATGCTATTACAATCCACATAAATTATTCCTCTTCCATTAAACCACATCCTCTATTAGTAGAAGACTCTACGTGAGATTTATTTGGATGAGGAAGAGTTAAAAAAAAATCTTCAATTCGTATAGTAGATTGGAAAGCTTGCACAAGTCTTTTCATAGAACATTGCATAAACTCCTCTTACTTTGAATGTGGTTATATCTTTACTTTCTTCAATAGTTATCACCACTAGATAGAATTTAGAAAGAAGAGGTCTCAAAACATTTCCTACAATTTTTTGTTTTGTTTATAATTTTCCTTTGATTTTTAAGTTAGTTTACAATACCTTGAGTTTTAATCATAAGTTCTTAATAGATACAACATCCTTAAAAATTTAATATCTCCTAGAAAGATTTGAAGTCTCGCCAATCTAATTTTATCAATTCTTTGATATGCAATTTACAAAGCCTCCATGGATCCTATAATTTTGTGGTGCCAACAATAAGAAAGAAAATTGAAATATACAATTTAGACTGGATGATGAATAGAGCTTGGTCGTCCTCCTTTCTGTTTTCTTTAAACAAATTTCATTGATTTTCTGTTACAGCATTCAAAGCATTCCCAGTTGCACTAATTAACAAAGATTTGGTATTATAATAAGGTCTTCACTCTAATATTTGTAGTTGTCTCATGTAATGGAAAGCTATTGCTATGAATCATTTTGAGATAATTGTTAACTTGCTCTTTCTATCCGCACGATAAAAGCTTTTGCAACGTGCTCTGAGATCACTTGAAAGATATAGATTAGAATTCCAATAAATTAGTTCACATCTTAATAAATTCTTTATACTAATGTTGCCACACATCAAAGAGTGTTCTATCAAATGTACTTGGAGACAATTTAAAAGGTACCCTTAGGCCACTCATGAATAAAGGTCTTATTAATCTCATCTCATGAATAATTTCCTTCCTTGTGTTGAAGTCAGGCATATTTTTGTCTGCATTATACATGATGAGGTCAATGGGTGGAGAAAAGTTAAAATATTTAATGGTAATATTTTTATTTTTATTCACATATTTTTTTTTTGGACCTATCTTTAAGTTTTATCCCCCTTGTTATTATATGCATGAATAATGCATCATGGAATAGGTCCAACACTTACTGTTTGTGGCTACTTTGTGTTAAATCTTCATTTCTTAGGAATTTTTACAAAACAATACATATAATTGTTAGACACATACATGCATTGAGATGGGGTGAATTAGTAAATGTCAATTTATCCTTGATCAAACATTTATTACCATTAATAACTTATTCAAGCATAACAACCAATCTCACATCCAAATTATTGGAACAATTATCAGATCTTACTTTATCATCAGTTTAGTTGAAGTAGTAAACACAATCGCACACCAACACATAAATTATCAGATCTTACTTTATCATTAGTTTAGTTTAAGTAGTAAACACAATCGCACACCAACACATAAGAACACCATGTCTACATGGAAATCCTGAAGGAAAAAACCACAATGAGAATGGCTACTTGAATCTACTACCCAAATCCAACCTCAAAAAATAATATAGAACTTACAATATGAAGTAGGCACAAAAATACCATAGATACCAATCCCCTATTATGTTTGCAGGCACCAACCTAGAGGAGACACAACGATCTAAGCACTTGCTTGGAATATGAGACCTCAATCTCAAACGCAAGAGATGTGAAATGCAAACCTCTTGGATTGATTACATGACTTCATTCTGTTATAATCAACTTTAATACTTCTTTACATAGTACATATATTCTTCAATTAATGATTAAGATGCAACTCACATTATCATCACCCATTTATAGTACATCATTCATTAAACTTGTGGATAACCACTCAAGTTGTCTACAAAAACTCAGTGCATATGAACCTAGATCCACTATATATATTACAATGATTATTTCATTCATATGTCGGCCTAGAAAAATATTAATACATCCAAAAGGTGTCCATAAGAGTAACCCTTAACTAAACATGTTATACATCGAGTCCAAAAGCCCACATGTTACTTTAGAAGAAGGGGCATGCTATGTGTTACCCAATGTTGACATATCTAGTCCCAATATTCATCTACACACTATCTTTGATGAGTATATGTTACAATCATTTGGCACATTAATCCAAAATAGCAACCTAGTCAACTAACTCGCACAAAGAACACTATGTCATCTTTCAAAACTCTGAAATATGACAAAACATGTGTAGAGATACTCTCCTTCCAATTTGTAAGTCATAGTTCTCAACTGCATCAAAGTGCAGAATAGAAAAAATTGTTTGTTTAAACATACTATTTAAGGAACTAACCTCAATAGGATATCACAGATGCTTCTAGATCATCTTCAACAATTGGAATAGATACAAGTTGATATCACAAACATACTTCAACTGATTTCACCAACACAACTTGTCATTGTACTTCTATAACTCAAATGCTCAGACATAGGCACAGTCGGTAATTACACTTCTTTTAGATACATTGACATCAATGACAGAGCTAACCAACACCTTGGACATTAATAACAACTCTTTTCCAACAATATCCCTCATTGTCATTGATGGCAGACCAACAAACAAAATGTTTTCCCTAAGAATAGCACTCCTGGAACAAGTTCTATCATATAAGAATTTTCTCTCCCCCTTTGACATCAATAGAAAGGGGCCACTGTAATTATACTTTAAGACATTATATGCCCCTATCTGAGATACTATGTGCACTGAACCAAACATTCGTCATCACAAGACCACCAAGCATTCTTGTGGTAGGGAGTCAACACTCTCATTAAACATATGCTCTCTTTAAAACATCATATGGGAGATATCTTTCTCTCTCATCTTCTTCTTTAATAACTCAAAAGCTTTATTATAGGGTATGTGCAGGATCATGGTGTGCCAAAACAGGCCCTTAAGTGGCTATGAAATTTCAAAAAATCAGAGTTATGCAACTTGACATGAAAAATTGAATAAGTTATGAACATTATTTTTAAAATATGTAAGAAGAGAATCTATAGAAAATTTAATGTAGTTTCTAAGCTACTAGTTGTTTTTTGAAAAAAAAAAATCATATTTGATGAAAATTTCAAATTTCAATGCAGTGGTACTAAAATTTCAAGAAAAAGATAAGAAGTAGGTGTATGTCTGACCACCCTAATCACAATCAAATCATAATATTTTTTTACAAGATTTATAATATAAGTATTAGACTTATGTTTGGATGTGACACATATTTTTTTATAATTTTTTATAAAGTAAATAATTATTTATGAATGTTTTACTACAGTTTTTCAGAAATTCAGAAACTCCTATGTCTGACCACCTTAACTTGGTCAAAACCTTATGAAATTCAATTTTTTTAAATTTTTCCCTATAGTAGACGAAGCATAGGATGTGACACATGTTTTGGATTCAAAAAATGTTATACGGTTTGAAAGTTATGAGTGTTTTTCAATTAGTCTGACAATCAGGACTTTTGTCAGAATTCAATTAGAAAATAAATAATAATTATTTATTAAAGTCAAAATAAGACAAGCCTTATTTTGTTGGAAAGTTGAGAACATCCTTAAAAAACCCTTTTCGTTTTATCAATTTTGGCGATAAAAAAAGTCGTCAGCCACCAGTGTAAAGTCTAGAAAACCAAGGAATACTAAAAAACACGTTTTTTCAGTTGACTTTCCAGGCTTGTCACTTCCAAGACAAATCCCAAAGCAAACCCGAACAAAAAGATGGAGGGAAAAATTTATGTTTTAAAATCGGATATCCATTTTGAAAAAATAAAAAATATATTTTAGTAAATTGGGCATAACTTTTGTGTTTTATATCAAAATTTTGATTTTTTACAGGCATTGGAAAGGTAATTAAGAGCTCAATGATATGGAATAGGTATATTTTCAATTATTTGTTTTAAAAAATAATTAAAATTCATTTAAATTCATCCTTTATTTTTAAAACATAAAAAACTCATGACTTTTTCATATGATTTCCCTATTGCATGAATTTTTGTAACAATCATCTCAAAATAAACTAAATAAATAATTAATAATAGAAAATTTATGAATTTTATTGAGTTCGATAAATTTTGATAAACCATGTTATCTATGTTTGTTCCTTTCTCCACCCCTCTCTCCTAAACCTATCGCTCCACCTATTTGTTTCTTCCTCCCTCTCTTTTGTCCATATTTATACATCTCTCTCTAGACCTATATCTCTAACTGTCATTGAATACCTCATTCATTCTCTCAAGCTCTACAAGGTGCTTATATTTCTACCTCTTCATAATTTCCTCCTCTATGTCACTCTCTCTTCCCTAAGATCTATACTAGTCTCTCTGCATTTCCTTCTAATATCTAGCAACAAAATTCAGAGGGGATGAGGAGAGGCATAGGGAAGTATCAAAAAAAGGAGAGGGGAGAGAGGTGAGAAGGAGAGAGTAATTGGGGGGAAGAAAGAGTATGAGAGAGAGAGCTAGAGGTAATTAGGTGGTAGGCGAAGAGAGAGAGGGAGGGGGTCATTGGGGTGAAGAGAGAATGAGATGGAGGGTTTGAGATTATTAGGGGGTAGGAGGAGGAGGGGAGAGGGGAAAGTATCAACAAAGAGAGAAGAGAGATGGGACAGAGGTGAAGAGAGATATAGAGAGTAATTAGGGGGTGGGGAGAGGGGGGGAGGGAAGTATCTATAAACCCATAGGAGGAGAGAGGTGATCGAGGGTAATTGAGGGAAAGAAATAATGTGAGAGAGAGTTGGGTGTAATTATCGGATAATAAGACAAGGAGAAGAGTAAGTATCAACAAAAGGAGAGAGGGAGAGATGTGGAGAGAGGTGAAGAGAGTGATAGAGAGAGGATAATTAGGGGGAGCGGAGGGGAAGAGGGAAGTATTAACAAAGAGATGGACTAGAGAGAGGGTAATCAGGGGGCTCTCTCCCCATCTCTCCCCCCTCTTTCTTTGTTGATACTCCCTCCCTCTCTTTCCCCCCCTCCCCTTCCCCTAATTGCCTTCTCTCTAGACCTGTCTCTTTGAACCTCTCTCCTCATCTCTACCTCTCTCCCTTTGTTGATACTTTCCCATTCCCCCTCTCCTCCCAACCCCTAATTACCCCCAATTCTCTCTAATTCTCTCTTCCCTAAATACCATCTCTCTATCATACCTATCCTCACCTCTAGCTTTAGCACATGACCCCTTAAGTGTCGTTAGGGGTCATATTGTTTCCTAATGAGTCATATGGTGTCCTATGAACCCTTAGGACACCATATGATGTCGTTAGGGGTCATATGGTGTGCTAAGGGGTCATATTGTGTCTTAAAGGATCATATGGTGTTATATGACCTCTTAGGACACCATATGACTCCTTAAAACACTATATGGTGTCGTTATGGGTCGTATGGTGTCCTTAGGGGTCATATGGTATCCTATGACCCCTTAGGACACCATATGGTGCCGTTAGGATTCGTATGGTGTGCTAAGGGGTCATAAGATATCATATGACCACTGAGGACACCATATGACCCCTAAGGTGTCATTAGGGGTCATATTGTGTCCTAAGGGGTGATATGGTGTCTTATGACCCCTTAGGACACCATATGGTGTCATCATGGATCCTATGGTGTCCTAAGGGGTCATATGGTGTCCTATGACCTCTTAGGACACCATATGACCCCTTAGGACACCATATGATCCCTTAGGTGTCGTTTGGGGTCATATTGTGTCCTAATGGGTCATATGGTGTCCTATGACCCCTTAGGACACCATATGATGTCATTAGGGGTTGTATAGTGTGCTAAGGGGTCATATTGTGTCTTAAGGGGTCATAGGACGTCATATGACCACTTAGGACACCATATGGCCCATTAGGTGTTGTTAGGGGTTATATTGTGTCCTAAGGGTTCATATGGTGTCCTATGACCCCTTAGGTGTTGTTAGGGGTCATATTGTGTCCTAAGGGGTCACATGGTATCTTATAACACCTTAGAACACCATATGGCATCTAATAATACCTTAGAACACCATATGAAATCTAATAACCCCTTAGGATACCATATTAGGGGTTATATGGTGTGCTAAGGGGTCATATTGTATCTTAAATGGTCATAGGACATCATATGACTCATTAGGACACCATATGACCCATCACGTGTTGTTAGGGGTCATATTATGTGCTAAAGGGTCATATGGTGTCTCATGAACCTTTAGGACACCATATGACACCTTAAGACACCATATGATGTTGTTATGGGTCTTATGGTGTCCTAAGGGGTCATATGGCGTTCTATGAGCCTTTAGGACAACATATGGTGTCATTAGGGGTTGTATGGTGTGTTAAGGGGTCATATGGTATCCTATGACCCTTAGGACACCATATGACCCCTTAGCACACTGCCCTAAGGGGTCATATGGTGTTCTATGAGCCTTTAGGACAACATATAGTGTCGTTAGGGGTTGTACGGTGTGTCAAGGGGTCATATGGCATCCTATGACCCTAAGGACATCATATAGTGTCCTAAGGGGTCACAGGACATCATATGACCCCTTAGACACCATATGATCCATTAGGTTTTGTTAGGGGTCATACTATGTCCTAAGAGGTCATATGGTGTCTTGTGACTCTTTAGGACACCATATGACCCCTCAAGACATCATATGGTGTCATTATGGGTCTTATGGTGTCCTAAGGGGTCATAGGGTGTTCTATGACCCCTTAGGACACCATATGACCCCTTAGGACACTATATGATTTGTTAGGGGTCATATTATTCATAAGGGGTCATATGGTGTCCTATGACCCCTTAGGACACTATATGATGTCGTTAGGGGTCATATTATGTTCTAAGGGGTCATATAGTGTCATTATGGGTCATATGGTGTTCTATGACCCCTTAGGACACCATATGGTATTGTTATGGGTCATATGGTCTCCTAAGGGGTCATATTCCTATGACCCTTTAGGACATCATATGACCCTTAGAACACCATTTGGTGTTGTTATGTGTCGTATGGTGTCCTAAGGGGTCATATGGTGTTATATGACCCCTTAGGACACCATATGACCCCTTAGGACACCATATGGTGTCGTTAGGGGTCGTATGGTGTGCTGAGGAGTCATATGGTGTCTTATGACCCCTTAAGTGTTGTTAGGGTTGATTTTGTGTTTGAAGTGGTCACATTGTGTGCTAACGGGTCATATGGTGTCCTATGACCCCTTAGGACACTATATGATGGCGTTAGGGGTCATATGGTGTCTTATGACCCCTTAGGACACCACATGGTGTTGTTATGGGTCGTATGGTGTTCTAAGGGGTCATATGGTGATCTATGACCCCTTAGGACACCATATTATGTTGTTATGGGTTATATGGTCTCCTAAGGGGTCATATGGTGTCCAATGACCCCTTAGGACACCATATGGTGTCATTATGTATCGTATGGTGTCCTAAGGGGTCATATGGTATTCTATGACCCCTTAGGACACCATATGACCCCTTAGGACACCATATGGTGTCATTAGGGGTTGTATGGTGTACTAAGGGGTCATATGATGTCTTATGACCCTTAGGTATCGTTAGGCATCATTTTGTGTCGCTAGGGGTCATATGGTGTCCTGTGACCCCTTAGGACACAATTGACCCCTTAGGACACCATATAGTGTCGTTAGGGGTCATACGGTGTCTTATGACCTCTTAGGACATAATATGACCCCTTAGGTGTTGTTAGGGGTCATATTGTGTCCTAACGGATCATATGGTGTCCTACAACCCCTTAGGACACCATATGGTGTCGTTAGGGGTTGTATGGTGTGCTAAGGGATCATATTGTGAACTAAAGGTTCCTAGGATATCATATAACCCCTTAGGACACCATATGACCCCTTAGGACACCATATGACCCCTTAGGTATTGTTAGGGGTCATATGGTGTCTCGTGACACCATTGTTGGCATTCTACACTCTTATCAGAATAGTTGATGTTGTCATTGATGGCAACCAACTTGCAACCAACTGGAAATCATCTGTCAACCCACCGAAAGTTATCGGCACCGGCAATAGACTTCTACTTTCACTGGCAGGCACTTCATCGACAGCGGCAATAATGGATACCGGCACTCAAGCCGACATGGCATATTGTAAAAGACTCATATATATATATATATGAGATCTTATAGGTCATTTTGAGTGTGTGCATGTAGTATAGGAGAAAGGATGATACATGAAAGTTGATATTTTTTTATAGTTGACAACGAAGGTTTTGGTAATGGACTGAGCTTAAACCGATACTGAACCTGGCATAGTTGATGCTGATAAGTAGTACATTGTATTGGATTTTGATAATCCATTTTGTAAGTCAGTGAGACTTCTATTTTGTAATTGAGCAGTGAGCTCTAGGCTGCTAGCCTTCCTACATGTGTAGGCCCCTCATTGTAAGTAATATTTACTCATTGGCCAATGAGTGAATATTGTGGGTCACAAATCCCATCGAGGTTTTTCCCAAGACGGGTTTCCTCATTAAATATCTAGTGTTATGGTGTGTTTTCTATGTTGTCTCTATTGTTCCTGTTTACTGTATTAATTCTTATTTACCGGTACATTGTTTTGGGATGCAAAGTTCTTAATAAGGTTAAATCTTCTGCTAACTGGTTAAACACTGATTCACCCCCCCTCTCAGTTTCTTTGGGATTGTCATTGATTCTAACAACCATATGACCCCTTAGGAAACCATATTGTGTCGTTATGGGTCTTCTTGTGTTCTAAGGGATCATATGGTGTTATATGATCCCTTAGGACACCATATGGTGTTGTAAGGAGTCGTATGGTGTCCTAAGGGGTCATATGGTGTCCTGTGACCCCTTAGGTGTCGTGTCACGAACCCTATTTTTTCCATAATTATTTAATTAGGAAAATAATGTTTATTTTTCAAATGAAATTGAAATGAAATGAAAATAGAACTATTAATGAAATAAGAAAGGATATCGAATGTACTAATATGATTTCAATACAATTGAATGATTAGTAATAATTTTTATTGTAAATTGGGATCGTCATTGCTAATGAGCGATTGAGTGCAAAGTGAATGCAAGAATAGGTGAACAATGATGAAGGCGAGAACAAGGTTCAGGTAGAGTTGTCTTAGCTCTTGTATTTCGTTAGGATAGATGGAATCTCTCACACACCACATTAGGATTTATATTTGCATCTTGAAAGATGGATGATTTAAATGACCTTATTTGAGTGTTTGTTCAAATTGAAATGATGAATTTGGAATGAGTAGTAGACTGATTTAAATATTTATACATATGCATGGATTGCATGATTTGAGTAGTGATTGAATTATATATAAGTTACATGAGTGATTGTGAAATATTATGCTTTATAGTTAAAAGAGATCAAATGTGTAAATGATTCGAAAACGAATATTGACTTTAGGTTATATGTTCTTTTTGTTCAGATAGGTATAAATGTATGAAAAATCGTACTTATGAGTTTACTTTTGTAAATTGGTCAATAGTATAAAATGTATATGAATATGAGAAATCGATTTAATCATATACATGTATATCTATATAGTTATAAATACCCAATTATCGTGAAATATGATTACTTCATGAATTTTATTATATATGTGTAATCATTTGAGATTAAAATAAATATATATATGTATTATATATGTATATGGATCGACCATATACTTATATGAATCGATCATATACTTGTATGAATCGACCATATACAAGTATATACATATGTAATTAAGATATATAAAAACATATTTTTAAAATTATGAATATTGTTTTAATGAAAAACCAAAATATATATTTACATTTATATTTAAATTGTTAAACAAAGATTAATGTTTAAATATATATATATTAATGAAAAAACATTAACTATATATTAAAATATAATAAAAATTAAATTAAAAATTAAAAAATAAATAAATAAATAAATAAAACAAATTATAATAGTGATAATGATGGGGTTAGTTTAAAGACAAATATATATTAAAGAAGCTGGTCAATGGTAACATCGACCACACCCCTTAAATAAAGGGAGGGGTCGGTATTACCACCGACCACCCCTCCTCCCATATAATAAAGCTGCACCATGTTGCATGCAATAACTAACATAAAACCACTGACCACGTTGCAATGTTGACACCGATCACTCATTAAATTAAATGAAAGGACATCCACGTTACAAGCTGCCAAACATGTGCCAAGCGTGGTTCACCAACCCATGTAAACCCACCAATATCCACCTTGATCGACACCTAGAAAGAAGTTAAATTGAGTTAAACTTTGCATATTTTAGGGAAGTCATTTTTAGTAAACTCGACTTAGTCTTGGAGTTAAAAGCCACATGGATAATATATAATTATGGACTTAACAACTTTAGTGGTGTGGTGTCATGAAATGGATAATGGATAACTTTACATGGTGAACACATAGGTGTTCAAATACGATTAGGACTGTTATGATCATGAATGGTGTCACTTAGAATCAATCCACCTCTAGTAGAGATAGCTCGAAAGTAGGAAAGAGGGTAGACGACTACACTATATATAGACCATTGAGTTGGAAGAGAAGGGAGAGGAGATGCAACCAAGGATTAGAGAATTGAATGAAGAAGAGAAAAGTAGTGAGATTTAGATTTGTTTACGATCGAGTCGTAAAAGATCGACCATGATCATCTCAGATTTAGAGTCGAATTTCAAAGAAAAGTTTAGAAATAAAAGAGATAGAAAAAAGTGATAGGAAGGATGGAGTTAGTAGAAGAATCGACAGATGGAGAGCGACAAAGAGTTTGTGAACCATCTTGAAAGAAAGTGGGCAAATGTGAAGAGGGAAGCAAGTCCATCACCTCAAGCCAGTAACAAGAGCATAAGGAGGTAGGATCTACCCTAATTCTTTGATCATTATGCAAGGATAGTGAGTGAGTCATGAAGTTATATACTGTGTATTAGAATGAAGTTTGATTGAGTCAAGCCATGATTAGAACAAAATTGTTTGAACCTGCTTTTGAATAGTCTTATAGAGAAATGTATTATGAGGTACATATGATAAAATAACTAAGAACATGCATGGAAGATGTTAAAGAGTGGTAGGAATTGCATTATAGGTTGCTTTACATATTCTCTAAAGGATGGTCTAGTTTTAGACCTATGCAATATACTAATGGAAGAGTTAGAGTCAAAAAAAGAATCATTGTTGTATGCGGGAAAAGTGGGCTGATAAAACGCAATATGTGAAAATATGATAAATTACTAGTCCACACACAGACACAGGACTTCTTGATGCAAGCTATGGAGTAACGTAGTGTTACTCAGCTTCCCAAGGAGGGTCCCATGGTTCTCTATCTCACAATGTCCCTCAAACCAATGTTTTTGCTCTCAGATCACTGAGCAAAATGGTTTAGGGATGGCAAATATGAGAACGAGAGATGCTTTGATAGATTTTAGTATGAGATGCGTTGTAAGCTATGTATGATTCTAGAAATGCAATAAACTAAATGATAAGATGACAAGATTAGTATGAATACTATCCTAACATGATATATTAGTCTATGATTGAGCTAAATGATAAAGAAAGTATTCTAAACATGCATATTTAGACTAATTTCTATTCTAAAAGAGGCTAAATGATGAGCATAAAAATGATATGAAAGCTTGAAAGAATTTGAGCATAAGTGTAATGCTTCAAATTTGAAAGATGATTGTTAAGAATGGAGGAATGAGAGCTCTATTTATAGCACAAATAGGGCAATGGATGGTCAGGATTGAAAGGTTTAATCAAGGGCTGAGTTTGAAAGTTGGGGATCCATGTGCACAATTTGCACCAATGAAATGGTGACAAGTGTCAACATAGGATTGGGTTGAGAGAAGAGGTTGGAGGCATTAAAGGCCTGAGAAGACCTCATGGTTATCTAAAGGCTAAGGGTCAAGTCTAAATTAGGATTACCCACTGGATTAGGAGTTAATCCAAGGATAAACCTTTGTGCAAATGATTAAGAGATAATCATGGTCAAAGCATTAATGACCTGATGAGACCCTTGGGTTGGATAGAGGTTGAGTCAAAACAAATGTTTTAACCATGTGGGAGGGTTTGAATTAACCATTAATGGTTATTGGAGACTTTGGGGATTAAGTGGTTGAAGGTTGGAAGCCTTCAATGGTTTTCAAAGACTTTAAGGGTTTTGGTGGTTGAAGGTTGAAAACCTTTAATGGTTATCAAAGACTTTGAGCCATTTGAGAAGTGACTTCCCTTTGCTTAGGGATGTGACAAAGTTTAGGGTAGGGGTTAGATTAATTAGAAGCAATTTAGAAGATTCTAGAAGGGATTAGAAAGGGGTTTGGGATTTTGCAAGTGGATGGAGGGATAATAGGATTTTAATTGAAATAATTTAATTCATTCAATTTGGTTGCAATTAAATAAATTTGATTTATTCAATTTGGGATAACTATTTAATTAAATTTTGAATTTAATTAAAAGTGGATAGGGGGATTTAATCGAATAAAATGATTTATTCATTAAATGGGTGTAGTGAATTTTATTTAAATAAATTGAGTAATTTACTTAATAAAATAGAAGAATGTGGATAATTTAATTAAATTGGATTTAATCAAATAGAGAAATGAACATAAAATATTCATTTAGGAATATGGTCATTTTTATACGTCTACATTTTGCCCCTCTTTGAAGTGACATGTGTGCACATGTTATTTCAAAGAAAATGATGCTTTATCCTGATTTATGATCTAATGCAATTTTTGTGTCGCTCTTATGATTTGCCAGTTGTGCCCCAGATTTGATTTGATGTGATGCCCCAAATTCAAGATTTGATGGTGATGCCCCCTCGGGAGATGAATCAATATTTTGGAAAATTTTAGATTTAATGTGATGAAGTGCGTATGATGTGTATGATTTTGTGCATGTATAAGGTGTACAAATTGATTCATCTCCTGATAAGTTACAAACGTTTTGGTATAGGGGAGACCGCGACCATATTACAGGTCCAGTCGGCTAACCCTAATTTTATTTTCCTCCTATAAAGGGGAAAAGAGCTTGATTTAGGTTCATTTGTGCTTGATTGACTTTGGAGAAAGAGAATTTGCTCTAGAGAGAAAATGTCGATTCCTTATCATAGACATCGTTTCGAGCGCGTTCGGAGGTATCGGAGACCTGTAGCGCGTGGACCACCAGTAAGTCAACATTTTGGACCCCTTTTTGATTTGTTATTTTGTCTTTTTTAGTCACTTTTTGAATTTTAAAGTTCAGGCTTTTCGTTTTAGCACGTCTAGGGTCCATAGTAGCGCATACGAAGTGTGAAGTAGCGCATCAAGTTCAAATTTAGGGGTTGTGTCCGAAAACTGTAGGCTAGCGCATAAAACATTTAGGTTAGCGCGTGCATGGATAATAGCACATAGAAAGTGTCAGGTAGCGCGTCGCGTCAACAGGTTAGCGCGTAGATGTAACCTAGCGCATAGGGACCGCAGGGGTTCGCATTGAGAAGGGGTTTTAGCGCGTAGGACTAACCTAGCGCATAGGGCTCAAAGGGTAGCGCTTAGGAGGAATAGAGTAGTGCGTAGGAAGAGTCTAGTGCATGGGGCGGGTTAGGTAGCGCAGGGGGTGAAAAGTTTAGTGCGTAGATAGGATCTAGCGCATAGGTTAGAGATAAAAGCGCATAGGAGAGGCAGCTTAGCGCGTGGGGGTGATTTAGTGCAGTGAAGTTCTCTTTTAGCGCATCTGAAAAAAAATTTGCAATATTGGCCGATTTGAAAATTTGGTTGGTTTGCCTGTCGTGTTTTGATGAAGTTATCCAATATGAGTGTTTGTATAACTTGTTTTGATTTGCGATTTTTGCCAAGTTATGTATAGATATGAATCTGTTGTAGTGATCAGAATATGATGTATTTGCGTGGTCTGTTTCAAGTTCAATGTGTGTGAAAGCCTGAGTTGTTTTACAAGCCGATATGGGTTGGAAACTTGAGTTGTTTTACAAGCTGATATGGGTGGGAAACTTGAGTTGTTTTACAAGTTTATGTGATTTTGGTACTTGAGTTGTTTTACAAGTTTTGATATGGTTTTTGATAACTTGAGTTGTTTTACAAGTTGATATGAAATGATAGGATTTTGAACTTGATGTAGATGAGCAAATTTGTTTCATGTTGTTGATGTAAGTTAGATTTTGATATCTTTATGTTGATGTGGCAACTGATATTGAATTTGTTTTGTTTGTTGACAGGAGCGATTGGGTGTTGTTCAGTCTAGGGAGAGATTTCCGAGACCGTGGACGTTGATACCGCGGTTGTCATAGGCAGACTTGGATATCATTGAGAGATGCGGATTGACCTCGCTTCTGGATATGCCTCGGTTCACTGTGAACTGGGGGCTTTTGACAGCGTTGGCAGAGAGGTGGCATAGCAACATGAACACCTTTCATTTTGCCACTGGAGAGATGACAGTGACACCGGAGGACTGCTACCGGATTCTGCGGATTCCTGTAGTAGGGGCACTACTTCCCTATGAGCAGTCAGAGGAGGGTGGCACAGAGGCACTGCGCCGCATATTTCAGGATGACACAGTTTGTGGCTATGAGATCCCCTGGCAGGAGTTTTTGGATTTGGGTTACGCACCGCTGCCATCTGTACTGGCAGGATTTATTGGGGGATTCCTTTGTCCTGATCGCAGGTCAAAGGGATTCTCGGTGGGATGGGGATTGGTTTTGGAGGAGATGGTGACTCAGGGCAGGAGGTTTGCATGGGGGTCAGCGATGCTGGCTCATCTATACAGGAGTTTACATGAGGTAGTATACCTCAGGTATGGCAGTTTGTCAGCTGGCGTTACCCTATTACAGGTATGGTGCTGGGAGCACATTCCAGTAGCGAGGCCACTGGCAGATAGAGACAGGCCCGTAGGTGCAGCATATGCCTACAGTTACAGAGGCCTAGTTGTCTAGCGTAAGTTGGGCAAACTAGAGCATTGGAGGAGAGTCTTTGATGACATAGATACAGTTACCTGGAGACCGTATATAGGCTGCGAGGTATGGGCGGAGGATGGGCTGGAGATGCCCTTTGTTTTTATGACGAGGTACCTGATTGGGAGGACCCCGTTTGTTATTGAGCGTTTTGTCGTGACCCGAGTTTTGAGGCAGTTCAGGCGGCAGCAGGGGATTCCTCAGGGAGCATGTTTGTATGCACGGAGGCAGCAGGATGTGGCCGATTGGGGGCCGACTATTGATAGTGCCGTTGCGATTGAGGAGTTTGTGGGGTTGGCTGGGCAGATCTGGGATTATGCCCCAGAGATTTAGGACGCAGGGATGACATACGAGTTCGCCCGTTTGTTTGCTGCGTGAGTAGTGGCCAGGATCTCCGATCCAGAGGAGATGAGGCCAGCATTTGACTCTGATGAGGAGGGAGATGGGGGAGATGATGGCGATGATGGAGATGATGGAGGAGGAGGTAGAGGAGCCAGAGGGAGGTGGGGAGAGAGAGGTGTGGACAGAGCAGTGCGACAGGGGAGGATAGAGAGAGGGAGAGGTGGACTGGCTATCAGAGCCAGGAGAGAGGGGAGAGTAGGGGAGGTGCTGGAGGCAGTGGGAGGTGAGGAGGAGCTGAGTAGACTAGCACAGAGGAGGAGGACGGATGTACTCCCACCTCCAGTACCGAGGACAGGGCGAGTGGGAGGGGTTCCTCCAGCACAGGTACTGCTGCGGGTCCGAGTGCCAGGTCATGTAGAGGATGCGCAGATCCGGACCTTACAGATTACTGTGCAGCAGCTGCAGGCACAGATTTTGACTTATCAGCGACAGATCTCACAGTTGACCACTGAGAGAGATACTGAGATAGAGTGGCGGGGTCGAGCGGAGGAGGTGGTAGCGAGTGTGCAAAGAGCAGCGACGGGTGGTCCACTGAGAGACACCCTTAGAGAGTTGATGCGGAGAGTGCAGGAGGCAGAGTACTATAGGCGGCATTATGAGGCTGCAATGCCTAGGGATCGGTGAGTGGAGAGTTTTGTGCAGTCGAGATCTAGCCGATCTCGAGCCACCGAGTCACGATCTGAGAGCCGAGGTGTGATGGGGCCTACGAAACAGGACCCTCCTGGAGATCCAGGGGCGGGTGCATCTGGAGCGAGACCATCTCCATCAGGAGATAGTCATACTTGAGAGACATGGTCTCTATTTGTATTTTTGGAGCATTTGTTTATTCTTTGTACTGGACACAGTGTTGGGACACATTTTGTACATTTTGATCATTTTTGATATATATATATATATATAGCACCATTTTTGATCATGTGATGTGTTTATATGGATGCATGTAATGTGAGTTATTTTTATGTGATGATGCAATATATGATGTAATGCATGATGCAGGATGTATGCTTTTTATATGCTGTGAGATGCATCTGGAAAATGAGATGTATGTTTTAATTATGATGCTAAATGTAATATGATATGTGATGATGTTTAAATGATATGTAAATATGCTTAAATGATGTGTAAAATGATATGTAACTATTGGTAAAATGATCTGCAACTATTTGTAAAATGATATGCAACTAATTGTTTTTGGAGCATGTCTCATTCTGTACTTGCCATCCGATATAGCCATTTGGTTGCTTTCTTTGTAAATATCATCATTGAGCATTTAGTGATTTTGGGATATGTTGAAAATTTATACAAGCATGATGGTATAATTGAACCATAATGACCTGAGTAAAATTTACATGATATTTGATTTTGCAAGATAGCACAAGCGTCAAGGTATAATTGAACCAGGATGACCTGAGTGCATATTGTGTAAACAGACAAGATTAGATCGTTTATATGCGTGAAATGGAATCAGGCCTTCAGTGATAGTTGACGTATCACGTCGCGAGGCAAATATTCACATAGTATAAGTGATCGCCTCCCAGACAGAAGACCAAGAAAATATTGGAAGTTCCTCTTGACCTCTAGCTGTAAAGCATTTAGTGAGACAAGGAAGAGAATCCAATAATTCAAAAAGTTCAAAATGCAAAACTAGTCAATACTTTTATGCAAGAATGCAACATCTAGTACTTTAGAAAATCATCCATCCTTGATATTTGTGTGAATTGTTTTTGTTTTGGTTGTTGCGATGAAGCGTAGTTGTTTGTTGGATGTCATACTTCTGATTTTTGCAATATTTTGTGATGTTTGGAATGTTTGCAAGTTTTTTTTTTTGAACCAATTAGTGCCCCGAGCTGGGTGTGCCTCTTGATACGATCATGTACAGTGATTATCGAGCCATGGTGGACTGCGGTAAGAAAATAGATATAGATGGATAACCCAGGATAGTGACTACGTTAAGTATATCCTGAATGAATATAGGTTAAGTGTCGGGCGATGGCCGATAGTGTTTTGATGGATAAAATGGTATGGAGATAGATAGAGGAGTTGTTCTTTCACAAGGGCGCCTGTTTACCAGGTTTTCACCATTTGTTTTTATTGTATTTTTATGGTTTTTCTGGATTTTTTGATTTTTTTGTTTGTTTTTTTGGCTTTTTCCGTGCACTAGGCTACTTTAAGTATAGTACTTCTTCAAATGAATGTTGTTAGTTGGGTCGTCAAGCACATCTCCTTCTGAATTTGTAAGCTGATAGGCACCTAATCCATAGACTGATATGATAACATAGGGACCTAGCCAGTTAGGTTCAAATTTCCCTTTCTTTTTTTGATCTTGTTGATTTCGTGGATTTTCTTTGAGGACTAGGTCACCAACCTTGAAGTTGCGGGGAATGACCTTGTGATTGTAGCTTCTGCACATGCATTGCTGATATGCTTTGAGATGAGTATAAGCATGTTGGCATCTTTCATCTAAGAGCTCAAGTTCTTGCAGTCGGTTAACGCGATACTCTTCATCTGGGATTAAGCCCTTCAAAGAGACTCTGAGAGATGGGATTTCTACCTCCAGGGGTAAAATGGCTTCTGATCCATATACTAATGAGTATGGTGTTGCTCCTGTAGGTGTGCGGATGCTGGTTCTATATGCCCAAAGTGCTGGATTGAGTTGTACATGCCAATCTTTGCCTGCATCATTCACTATTTTCTTGAGGATTTTCAGTATTGTCTTGTTAAATGCTTCTGCTTGACCATTTCCCTATGGGTAATATGGTGTAGAGAACCTATGTTGGATTTTGAATTTTGCACATAGTTCTTGGACATCTTGATTTTTGAAGGGCCGTCCATTATCTGTGATGATTGAACTAGGAATACCATATCTGCAGATCAGATAATTTAGGATAAAAGAGGCAATTTGTTTCCCTGTCACTGTGGTCATGGGAACTGCTTCGATCCATTTGGTAAAGTATTCTATTGCAGTTATAATGAACTTGTGTCCATTTGAAGATGAAGGATGAATTTTGCCAACTAGGTCCAAGCCCCACTGACAAAAGGGCCATGATGTTGTAAATGGCTGCAGTTCTTGTGTTGGTGCATGTATCAGATTGCCATGGATCTGGCATTTAGGACATTTCTTGGCGAAATGATATGAGTCTTTCTCCATTGTAGGCCAGTAGTATCCCATCCATAGAAGCTTTTTAGCAAGAGTAGTGCCACTTGAATGTGTGCCACAAATACCTTCGTGAAGCTCGTGTAAAGCAAAATCGGAATCATTACGATCAAGACAACGAAGAAGAGTACCATCGAGACCTCGACAATACAAAGTATCAGCGGTAAGGGTGTAACAGGCAGCTTGTCGGATAAAGTTACGTTTTTGGTTGCAGGATTGGTCGATGGGTAAGATATTGTGTTTGAGGTAGTCGTATATTGGTCCATATAACAGAGAATCTGAACCAGTTAATCCATAGATAACATGGGATTCCGAGTGGTCATAGGCGGGGGAGAACAGTTGCTCTACTAGGAACTCATAACGACTCTGTTGCTCTATAATTTGTAGTAATGAAGCGATAGTAGCCATTGCATCAGCTGCTTTGTTGTTCAACCGTGGTATTTTCTCAAAGGTGATGTGTACAAAATACTGTTTGAAGTCATCCACCATTCGTTTGTAGGGTAGTAGCTTGTCGTCCTTTGTCTGATAGTTGTTGTTGATTTGATTGATGACCAGTTGTGAGTCTCCATAGACTTTTAATTCTGTGATTTTCCACTCGACGGCCATTTTGATACCTATGACCAATGCTTCATATTCAGCCACATTATTTGTACATGGAAACATAAGCCTATATGACCTTGGCATAGTGTGTCCTTCAGGAGTAATGAACAAAATGCCAGCCCCTGAACCATGTTGTGTATAGGATCCATCAAAGTATAGGGTCTAGTGTTTAGTAGAAAGAGCAAGAATGTCCCTGTCTGGAAATTCAATCTCCATGGTGTGTTTTCCTGGTAGCAGTGCTTCAGCCAGTTGATCTGCAATTGCTTGTCCTTTGATAGCGCGTCTTTCTGTGTATTGGATATCAAATTCACTAAGAATCATGACCCATTTGGCTAATCGACCTGTGAGAGCTGCCTTGTTGAGTAAATATTTGAGAGGATCAATTTTTGCTACTAGTTTGATGGTGTGTGCTAGCATATAATGTCAGAACTTCTGAGATGCAAAGACCACTGTTAGGCAAGCTTTTTCTATGAATGTATAGTTGAGTTCATAACCATTCAATGTCCTACTGATGTAATATATAGCTCATTCCTTCCCTTGTTGATCTTCTTGTGCCAATAGTTACCCCAGTGAAACATCTGTTGTTGAGATATATAGGATAAGTGGCTTTCCAGGGACTGGTGGTACCAGAACTGGTGGATTCATCAGATACTGTTTGATTTGGTAAAAAGATTCTGCACACTTAGCCTCCCATTTGAATGGTACATTTTTGTGTAGCAAGTGGTTGAATGGTAGACTTTTATCTGCTAGCTGAGCGATGAATCGCCTGATTGATTGAAGTCGCCCTTGCAGAGACCTGAGTTGACTGATATTCTTTGGTGGTGGCATGTCCATGATAGCTTGTACCTTAGCTGGATCTACTTCAATACCCTTAGCTGAGACTATGTAGCCTAGTAACTTGCTTGATGTTACCTCGAAGACACATTTCTTAGGGTTAAGCCTGACTTGAAATTTATCCAATCGATCAAAATTTTTGGTGAGGATGCCGAGATGGTCAGCTCTAGTGAAAGATTTGGCTAGTAAGTCATCCACATAGTCTTCCATAAATGTGTGCATCATGTCATGGAATATTGTGTTCTTTGCTCTTTGATAAGTGGCCCCTGCATTCTTTAAGCCAAAAGGCATAACATTCCAACAATACGTTCCCCAAGGACAGGTGAATGTTGTTTTATCTTGATCTTCTGGGGCTATTTTGATTTTGTTATAGCTGGAGAAACCATCCATTAGTGAGAGCATTGCATGGCCTACTGTGAGATCTACAATTATGTCGATACTTGGCAGAGGAAAGTCATCCTTGGGGCAAGCTTTGTTGATGTCTCTGAAGTCAGTGCAAATCCTGATACTACCATTTGGTTTTGATACTGGAACGATGTTGGAAATCCATTCCACATAGTCAATGGGTCGGATGAATCCGACGTCTAATAATTTCTTTAGTTCAGTTTTGACCATGAGTGCCACCTATGGATTCATCTTTCATAGCTTTTGCTTGACTGGCTTAACTCCTGAAGAGATGGATAAGTGATGCATGATTAAGTGTGGATCCACGCCGGGCATATCAGCATATGACCAAGCAAAGTTGATTTGTTGTCCTTTAAAGAAAATGATGAACACTGATCTTTCTTCCTCTGTTAGAGATTCTGCAAGGTGTATGTTTCTAGCTGCTTCTGTAGTACCAATGTTGATTGATTGAGTGGGCTCAATCAAAATGGGTGATCGCTCATGAAAGTGCTCAGGAAGAGTGTCAAGTCTCCCATCGTTAGGTGCCTTAAAAAGGTTTTCACCCTCTGATACGTCCTTTATTTTTACTTTTTTATGATCTAGAGCTACCATTGACTGGTTTTCAACATCAGATTCTTTATCTAGTTTATTTTTGCGACTGAGAGACTTGGCACTCCCTGGTTTGTAGACATCGTTACTTTGTTCACTGGTAGAGCCTGTTTCGGGATTTACGGTACATAGGTAATGGATAATAGATTCGTCATCTGGGAAAATTGGTATATCATGTATTTCAGGTTCATCCTAGTCTATGAGGTCAGAAAAGACAAGTGGTAAGGAATCATTATGTGGATCAAGTTCAGCCACTGTGAGTGTTAGGACAGAGTTTTCATCGTGATGGTTCTTGGTTTTAAAGAAGTTCAGGATTTTGTCGAGATCTTCGATGGTATTATCCTCTACATATACTTGTTCATAATGTTCCTGTTCACTTTCCTCGGCGTCATAGATATTTTGCAGTCCAAATTCCAGAGGTCTATCTTCTACGTTGTGTTCTTCTTGGGAGATAGATATAGAATCAGTATCACTAGAGATGTCTGTAGTAGCGTTGGAGCAGGTACCCCATTCATATTCATTGGAATCAGTCTCATAGGCATCATCCCAGATTCTATCTATGCTGTAAACAGGTATGTTGTAGGGTGAAAATAAATCTTTGATGATGGATACCATTTTGAGGGGTTTTGTTGATTCTGTGTTAGATCCATCCTCTACTTGCTGGATTTGCTCATAGACTGTACCTCCTCGGGGAGGAATAACGGTATCTGGAGATGGTATGATTTGTTCTTTTGGTGTTTGAATATGAGCTACTGCTACAGATAGGGCCTTCTTATGACTTAGAAGCTTTTCCTGATGTAACTTCTGATCTTGACGTTCCCGTGCCTTGCGGATTATTTCTGCTGATTCAAAGAGTGCTTCCTGCCAAGATTCTTCTTTGTACTTCTTCTTTTCCTTCCATTGGGGTTTTGTAGGGGTGTGTGGCGGCCGTTTTAATAGGAACGTGAGTTTAGAGCCCAGTCCTGCTTTGTTTCTACTAGGTTGTGAAGGAAGATCTATAGGTTCAGTGACTCCTTCCTTGCATTTCCCAATAGGTCCTTTTCCGCCATATCCCATTTGCTTCATGATTAAGTAGCCCTTTCCATACAGATGTGTGGATAGAACAATGTCCAGAGCAGCTACTCTATTATCTTCTTCTGCATCTTTGTATAACCAGCTAAGAACGTCCTTATCTTCTGATTCATGTGCTAAAGTACCCAATTGGATGAAGGTACCATCAAATTTAGTGATGGGCTGAGTAGCCAGTTGTGTTGATGTAATGGGCAAATAATGCGATCTTGGTGATGTGGGCAATTTGGCCAAGCATAAAGGTTCTAGAGAGTATTCTCCCATGCCTTGGTCTTTGATTTGCATTTTCTGCTTGAAGTCTCCCCATAAGGAATTGGATTTTTCTGTTGGTGGATCTGATATTAAAGATCGTTGCTTTTCTCTATTATGAGGGACCAAACTGTCTTGGGCTGCCCCCATTGCGTTGCAATGTTGGAATGGATTATGATCAGCTGAGATGGAGATTTCTTGTCCATCATAGGGGAACTTGACACACTGGTGATATGTAGAAGGTACTGCCTGCATTTCATGTATCCAGGGTCGTCCTAACAAGATATTGTAGGTGAGATCAATATCTAAGACCTGACATATAGTATCCTTTTGTACTGGTCCCACTTGAATAGGTAATATCACTGTGCCTTTAGAGGACCTCTCTTCATCATCATATGCTTTTATGGTAATCTTTTTGCAAGGATCAATAGATTCTTCTGAGAAGCCTAATGCACGGATAAGCTTTAAAGTACATATATTAAGGCCAGCTCCTCCATCTATCAAGACTCTTTTCACTCGGTGTTTGCAAACAATGACTTCAATATGGAGAGGAGTATTATGTGGATGACTCAAGGAAGTATTGTCATACTCGGAGAAGGTGAGGTTATGAGGTCCTGTCATATGGGCGACCATGGCTTGAAATCTGTTTGTATCCAGATTTTGAGGTACATTTGTTTCCAATAGTGCTTGCTCCAATATGTCTTTGTGTTTGGGTGATAGTTTCAATAATTCCAAGATAGATATTTGAGATGGAGTCTTGCGTAGTTGATTAACCAAGTCATATTGGATTTTGGGTGCAGCGGTTGTAGGTGCGGTATGTCCTTTTAAGACATATTTCTGAGTTCGGGTTGTTACATTGACAAATTCATGATCATGCCGATCTCGAATGGTGATGACATTGACTTGATGATCGTCAGCTGATATGTGATTGATGGTGTTGTTGTCGATGTGATTAATACGAGCTCCGCGTGTATCATCTGAAGTTGATGCTTCATCTTTGTTGTAATTTGGGAGAGGATTTTTGAAGGCTTTGTGATGACCATTTGTTTTAAGTCCATCGACTGTTAAGTCACCTCGATCAATCATGTCCTGGATTATATGTTTCAATCTCATGCATTCGTTTGTTCTATGACCCTTGTTGCGATGGAAGTCACAATAGTGGGAATCATTCCACCAAGGTGGTTTGATTGGCGGTTCATAATTGTTGATTGGAGGCAAAGAAAGAATCTTGTGTGCCAAAAGTTCTCTGAATGCAGATTCTAATGATTGTCCCAGTGGTGTGAAGATACGCTTTTGGAAATTATTCATGTTATTGTGTGAATTGTTGCTAGGTCCTAGATTCAGGTTTTTGTTTTGGGTGTCGTTGGTGTTGTTCATGTGGAGTTGTCCTTGATTAGTATTTGGCGCATATGTGTTAGCACTGGGAGTAGCATTTTTAGGATTTTTTGCGTTTGGAGTATTCCCGGATAATGCAAGCACTGGTTGCTTAGATTTAGGATCATATGATTCATTGTTGCCTTCATTTTTGTTTCGAGTCCAAAATCAAGATTTGTCAAGGTTGGTATTGTTCTGATTATTGTAGTTTGATGAGTTTGTTCCTTCCTTGTAGAATTTGAATGTTCCCTTTTTGACACAAGCTTCTTCTACTTGAATGCCATTTTCAATCAATTTGGCAAAAGATGGTATGCATTGAAGTTTGAGTCTGTAACTCATTTCGCCATTCAGGTTATCAATGAAGATTTCCATTTTCTCTTTTTCAGGAATATCTCGAGGATATCGGGATACCATGCGTCGCCAGCGTTGAAGGAACACCATGAATGTTTCGTTGTTCTTTTGTTTGGTGTTGCAAACATCTAGCATGGTTATGGCATGTTGGATGTTGTAGGAATAGTGTGTTATGAATTTGTTAACCAACTCATCAAATGATATGACAGGTGGTGAGATTTTGGATAACCATTCCATGGTTTGCCCTCCCAAGCTTTAGGGAAATAACCTCATCAAATAGGTGTCATTATGAGAAAATTTGAGGCTTAGTGTGCAAAATTCTCGAACATGATCCCAGGGATCACTTTTCCCATCATATTTATCAAATTTGCGAACGTCTGAGTTTGGAGGAAAAGGCACCATGTGTAAGCTTCTATCAAATGGATAAGGACAAATTTCATTTAAAGAGTACCGCACTATTGTCCCTTGTTGCATATCTTGTATTTGCCTTTGCAACATTTGCATTTGTTGAGTAAGAGCAACCAAAGGCGCATTATCTTGCCGAGGGAAGAATTCTTCTCTCGTATTTGTTCTTAGTTGAAAAGGTGTAACAAATGGTATTGTAGCGTCCTAAAATTGTGACACTTGCAATTTCGACTGCATTTGGGTCTTCACGATGGCAACGCAACAATGAACCTGAATGGAGACCCCGAAACTTGTCCACGACATCATAAACTGCATTTTTCCAGCACCCTGGCCTGATCCTCCTTGCACCCTGCTGTCCCGGGAGGTGGGACCAGAGCACCCAGCACTCTGGTCCTTCAGGACTAGGGCGCCTAGCGCCCTAGTCCCCCAGGACCATGGCGCCCAGTGCCCTGGTCCCCCAGGACCATGGCGCCCAGCGCCCTGGTCCCCCAGGACCATGGCGCCCAGCGCCCTGGTCCCTGGCCCTATTTTGGGCCTGGTCTCCTATGGGGCTTCAGGTCTTTTTGTTTGCAAATTGGAAATTACATTTCCTGGTTGGCCTAAGGTCAGGAAAATCAGTCTATTAACCCTAATTGACAAGTATATAAACTACTTTTCCTCTCTCATTTTGGTAAGAGGTAAAAAGGCATGGAAACGATATTCAAGCATTCAAGCATTCAAGCATTCCTTCAAGCAAATGATCATTCTAAGTCTCCATTCAAGGCTAAGTGTTGCATTCAAGACAAGGATTCAACCATTGAAGAGGAGATCACATACAACAACATACAACATACAACATACAATATACAACAACATCTATACCTTCGCATATAAGGATACAAACATCCTTACAACAAGGTATTAGTACTTGTTTTACATTACATTTACAGCATTTCTCATTTCTTGGTTAATTCCAAAACCAGGGTTTGACCTAAAGGCAAACCCCTCATCCCTAACCCCCCAATCTTCCTCTCTTTTCTGTGTGTAGGTTGCAGGTACGCGGCTGAAATTAAAGATCTAGAATCCTTGTGCAGAGACGAACAGATCCCCCTTCGTTTCGCGGATTTTTCGGAGGACCGTGTGCACACCGGGCGCCATCGTCCCGTCAACTTTCGCTCAAATTTGCAAAACAACACCGTCTCGACATTTTACTGCTAATTCCAGGTCCGCAGCTTCATATCATATCCCTATCTCTGTTTATAAGCGAATATTTCCTACTTTACATGCATTCCTAGTTCAATCTTTCTATCTACATTTCTTTACAAAAGAGGGTATCCTTGATGTCTTAACCCTTGAAACTCATTTAGAATCCAATCTTGCATTGCGTGGGATTGGATCTTGTGGGTTTCAACCCCTCTTTTGAATGTAAAGTCTCTCCCAAGTGAAAACCATCAACCCTAGTGACTCTCCCTTCTCTCTCCTCGGAGTTGGGGAGGGGAGAGCGACTAGGGTTCGATTTTTCTTCTTTACATTTTGGTGAACCCGACGTGAACATCCTCAGTCTGATTATTCATGGTTAGATTTGAAAAAATTTGCTTCCTTAATTGCATTTCCATGTTTGATCTTTTGCAAATTTTAGAGGCTAATTGCATAAAAACCCTAAAATTTTCTTTTTAGTAATTAAGCTTGCGAAATGTTTAATTGTTAATGCTTGTTTCAGATCTACCCTTCTACTGCAAATTGTCAATTCATATCTATGCTTTAATTTTGAAAATTAAGTGGTTAAGTGTCAAAACCCTAATTTTTAAAACCCTCTTGATTCAGCCTTTGACTGATAATTTCACTAATCAAAACACCTCCAAATCGGCTGTAACTTTGGATTCCGCAATAAAATCACAATATCTTTCATCCCTGAAAATTTGGAAAAAAGTTGCGAGGACCATGTGCACCCCGAGCGCCATCGTCCCCGACATTTTTTCCAAAATTTCGGGAGCTAGATCTTACTGTATTTTTCTGCTAAAATCCAGAATTTTGGCTGATTTTATCAATTTTAACACTTTCAAAATTACAGTCAAAGTTGGTCTAGCGATTGCTTGGATTAAGGCTTCTAATCATTCAAAAATTGTTGAAATTGAAATTCCTATCAAAATTGTGTTTCTTACAGTCCTAAATTTGAAAAGTGTGTTAGCATTCATTCGAAATTTCAGTGCTTTATTCAAATTCTTGCAAAATGTGATTTTTGAAATTAAGTGCTTAATTACAACAACTTTGATTTCCACTTTCAAATTCGAATTTTGCATGAAATCGAGTCAACTTTTAAATTTCAAAACTTGCATTGCTTTCAGTATTCCCTCTAAGATCATAAAATTCAAAATTTCAGTTTCCCTCTCTTTTTCAAAATTCAAATTTTACATTTTTCAACAATCTTGATAGGGTTCAATTTTGAGATTGCAACTTTAATTTGGCCTATCTACAGATCGTAAAATCACTCAATTTTTTCAGATTAGCTTTAAAATCATCATAACTTTCATCCCTGAAAATTTTGAAAAAAGTTGCGAGGACCGTGTGCACTCCGAGCGCCATGGTCCCGAACATTTTTTCCGAAATTTTGGGAGATTGTCCTGATTGCATTTTACAGCTTAAATCTAGGAGATTGGCTGATTTTATTGAAATTTGCTACCTCTAAAATTCAAAATCTTCTCTCTCTATCTAGTGCTTGAGTTTTACAACAATAAGCCCTACTTACACTATTCCCGTTAGACGAAGCCTTAGAATTAAGTCTTTCCAAGGTGTAATTACTAAGGAGATGGAACCTAATTTGAATGGCCTTTTTAACGAGGACATGGGTAATTCCTCCAATCCTCTTAATGATGAAGAAGCTCTCCATGAGGTTTCTGTAGAACAACTCTCAAAATTGGATAACCAATTTGATGATTTTCGACAATGGATGTCTCAAGAATACCCCGATAGTCAAGCTCTTTCATTAATTGAGGTTCTAAAATGTATGGTTCAAAGTGATAAGAATGGAATTGATATTTTGCGTGGTATTGCACACATTGTGGATTCGAATGTGATGCCTATGAAGAGTTGTGCCGAAACTTTGGGTTATACACAACCTCCTACTCAAGTTAATCATTCTATTCCTTTGACAACTCCTATTGCTAGTATACCTACTTTTACATCAAACATAATGACTACTTCAACACAAGATATTCCCCCTATGATCACCAGTCATGGGGGCAATCCCTCTTCTTCAATCAACCCTCTTCCTTCACTCAATCCAACTTCTTCATTCATTCCTTCAATGAGTGTTCCTATTATATCTCCACAAATAAACATGACGCAAGGGGGCAATTCATTTAACCATTCCATTCCTCCTTGTAGTGTTCCTCCTATCCAATCATCTCCTATGACTAACTATCATAGTGTCCCACCACCTTACTCTCTACCTTCTTTCAATAACATAACACCTCCATCACAATCTAACACATCTAATATGAACTCTTCGACTGAAGTGACCATTAACAATCTTGCACAAACTGTCTCTTCTTTACAGCAACAAATTGCCTCTATCAATCAATCTAAGTTTAGTGTGCCCACATTTGATGTTGCGAGCCCACTTTCGCTTGACATTGTCCGAGCTATTCCCCCTAAACATGTTGAAATTCCGCATTTGGAGCTTTATAATGGTAAGGGTGATCCTCTAACACATCTTAAGACCTTTCAAACAATATGTACCGATTTTGCTTATGACCAAAGGTTGCTTGCAAAACTGTTCACTAGGACATTAAGAGATAAAGCCCTACAATGGTATTGCTCGTTGCCTTCTTATTCTATTACTTCTTTCGAACAACTTGCAAATGCTTTTATTCAACAATTTCAAAACAATATAAGTCCTAAAGTTACTTTGATTGATTTAATGCATTGTAAACAAGGTGTTAAAGAAAAAGTGACTGATTTCATTGGTAGATATAAGCATTTGTATGCTCAAATTTCTTTTCCAATGCCTGACAATGATATTCAAAGAATCTTGATTTCTAATTTACAAAAAGATATTAGAGAAAAACTCCTGTTTTCTGAGTTTACTTCTTTCCAACAGTTGTGCACAACTCTTCACCATTATCAACTGACTGTGAGTCAAATGGAACAATCACATCCTATGGCTTCGAGTGATAAGGGTGATAGCAGTCAACAACCATTTGGGAAGTTTAAACCGAACAGAGAGTCCATTAAACTCAATGAAAACATCATCAACAACAATGTGAATGCAGCATCAGGTGTGCCTCCTATTTCTAAGTTTTTCAAGAAAGAAAGAAAGTTTACTCCTTTGAATGAATCATTGCATAGTATTATGAATAAGTTATTGGAACAAAATGTGCTTACTCTTCCTCCTATAAGGCAAATAGATCCTGCAAAGATTAATTCACCCTATTTCGATAACAAATCTTTTTGTCAATTTCATCGTCATCCTGGGCATGATACTAAAAAATGTTTTGCTTTAAAGGGTAAAATTCAAGATTTGATTGATAATAATACTATTTCTGTTTCTGGAGTGAATGATAAAGGCAACACATCTGTAGCTCCTCCTAACCAAAATCTTCAGATTTTTACTGATCCATTGCCTTCTCATACCTCTAATGCAATTGATACTACTGATTCCTCTGTCTCACCTGATGATCTTGTGTCTATGACTCCGAATGTGATTAACTTTGTAGAGCAGCAAGAAAACCCTAAAGAACCTTCCATCACATTTGATTCTAGTGAGACTATCAGGGCACCTGATGGTCCTTTATATATAGTTGCAAAATTCAAGAGTACACCTTGCCGTGGAGTGCTTATTGATCCTTCTTGTATGGTTAATGTCATTACTGAAGAATTTCTTTTTACTTTGCAATTGAATCAAGTAATCTATGACGAAACAAATGTGGTTGTGAAATTATTTAATGCATTTTCTTCTCCTGCAATTGGTTCTATTACATTACCTATTGAGGTCCATAACAAATCCCTTGATGTGGACTTTGCTATTATTCCATCATCCGAACAATTTCATGTGAAGCTAGGCTATCCTTGGCTATCTTCCATGAAAGCTATTGCTTCTCCTATTCATAAGTGCTTGAAATTTCCCCATAATGGTGAAGTTGTCACTGTCAATCATAGTCTCTTTAAACCAGCTGAAAGAACTTCTAGTGTTCCTATTGATTACTTTTGGCCTAAACAATTCCAATCTCTTCCTCAGCGAAGTGATCATCTTTTCAAATCTTATCAAAAGTGGAAAAAAGATATGATCCTATCTCTAAGTGAACCTAGAACACCCAAACTTGACATTCCTATCATTCTTGAGAAGGACGTTTTTCCTTTGAAAGATAAAACCAATGTCTTTTCTCAAGAAGATTCCCAACCCATCCCCATGGATGTGACTATGTCTATGCCTAATAAACTTTCTAAAAGTAGACCTATACCTCCTCGTCATGATGGACTTGGTCTCCTTCCTAAACCAAATATTCCTCCTTTATACGGAGCAGTTCCTCCTCCTTCCTCTTATGGAGAGAAGAGAGCTTCTTCTTCTCCTATTGTTCAACTTAAAAGACCACAACCTAAACACCCAAGTGATAAGGATGAGAACATTCCTCCTCCTCACTCTTCTCAACTTCCTACTAAGACTAGACGAAATCGTTCTGCACGTGAACGCCGATGAAAGCGTCGTCTTAGAGCTCAGGCAGCTGCTTCTCAGACTTTGCAATCCCCAAAAACACCTTCAGCCAGTATTATTCCATTTTCTCCTCAGCCGACGATTGAGCCGAAATCTCCTAAACATAAGATGCATGATGGTCTTGATCCTGTGCGAGTTAAAGATCCTATTTTTATAAATCTTGATGATGATATAGATGACAATGTTATTCATGATGAAAATGCTACTTCTCTTGCTTCTGATAGTGAATATGAACTTGTTGATGTTGATAACCATTTATCTAAGGAATTTTCTAAAGCACTTATCCTAGCTCCTAGACAAGAACAACGTGGCTTGGAACATGAACATAGCCCTTGTTTGGATCTTGTGATAGCTCCATCTGCTGTGTTGGATGTTCCTCCTCCAGCATGTTCCCTGCCCTCCCGAAACATTGATCAGCAAGATTGGGGGGTAGATGACGTGCTAGACTAGTGTCATTAGCATAGCAGATTCTCTCCTCCTCTCTTTTGTTACTTCTTCTATGTGTTATTCTCATTCTTCTATTCGTTGTCCTTGGTGTTGTCTACTTGAGGACGATGCAAAGCATTGAGATCTCTTTTGGTCTCTCTCATGTTGACTCAAAAGACACATGTGTTCCCCCCTTCTAGGTGACCTTCCTTGATTGGGGAATGAAGAACAATTATGCATACATACATATGATATACATGAATTATCATACAGCATACTGACCCCGAGGAAAGCAAAGTCACCTTGTGCTTTGTGTTTTGTGTCTATTATCCTTGGGCTTATCTCACACTTGGGGGCTAAATCCTTGTGATAACGTGCTCCTTTCCCTTCTCATTCTTATATGTATCACTACCTTAAAGCAATCACCCCCGGTGAGGCGTGTGCGATCGCTTTAACGTAGGGGGGCATACATCCCGTTCATATCTTTTCAAGATACTTGAAAGTTTCTTGGCGTCCCGTTCATATCTTTTCAAGATACTTGAAAGTTTCTTGGCGAATTTAGCTTTGCCTTGAAAATTTCTGATATCTTTCTTGCATGACTCATAGTGAGGGAACCTTACTACTGACAGTCATGGTTCTCCCTCGTGATCTTCCCTTTTACTTTGTCAATCGAAGTCGTAAGATACTTAGTCCACTGGGGGCTTGGTGCATCTTGCCTCCTTGACGTGGTGAAAGTCTTTCAATGTTTTTTCCTTGTACTTTACCGGAAGTATGAGCATACATACTCCCGCTAAAGTGGGGGCTAAATGTAGCGTCCTAAAATTGTGACACTTGCAATTTTGACTGCATTTGGGTCTTCACGATGGCGACACAACACTGAACCTGAATGGAGACCCTGAAACTTGTCCGCGACATCAAAAACTGCATTTTTCCAGCACCCTGGCCTGATCCTCCTTGCACCCTGCTGTCCCGGGAGGTGGGACCAGAGCGCCCAGCGCCCTGGTCCCCCAGGACCATGGCGCCCAACGCCCTGGTCCCTGGCCCTATTTTGGGCCCGGTCTCCTATGGGGCTTCGGGTCTTTTTGTTTGCAAATTGGAAATTACATTTCCTGGTTGGCCTAAGGTCAGGAAAATCAGTCTATTAACCCTAATTGACAAGTATATAAACTACTTTTCCTCTCTCATTTTGGTAAGAGGTAAAAAGGCATGGAAACGATATTCAAGCATTCAAGCATTCAAGCATTCAAGCATTCCTTCAAGCAATTGATCATTCTAAGTTTCCATTCAAGGCTAAGTGTTGCATTCAAGACAAGGATTCAACCATTGAAGAGGAGATCACATACTACAACATACAACATACAACATACAACATACAATATACAACAACATCTATACCTTCGCATATAAGGATACAAACATCCTTACAACAAGGTATTAGTACTTGTTTTACATTACATTTACAACATTTCTCATTTCTTGGTTAATTCCAAAATCGGGGTTTGACCTAAAGGCAAACCCCTCATCCCTAACCCCCCAATCGTCCTCTCTTTTCTGTGTGTAGGTTGCAGGTACGCAGCTGAAATTAAAGATCTGGAATCCTTGTGCAGAGACGAACAGATCCCCCTTCGTTTCGCAGATTTTTCGGAGGACCGTGTGCACGTCGGGCGCCATCGTCCCGTCAACTTTCGCTCAAATTTGCAGAACAGCACCGTCTCGACACTTTACTGCTAATTCCAGGTCCGCAGCTTCATATCATATCCCTATCTCTGTTTATAAGCGAATATTTCCTACTTTACATGCATTCCTAGTTCAATCTTTCTATCTACATTTCTTTACAAAAGAGGGTATCCTTGATGTCTTAACCCTTGAAACTCATTTAGAATCCAATCTTGCATTGCGTGGGATCGGATCTTGTGGGTTTCAAGCCCTCTTTTGAATGTAAAGTCTCTCCCAAGTGAAAACCATCAACCCTAGTGACTCTCCCTTCTCTCTCCTCGGAGTTGGGGAGGGGAGAACAACTAGGGTTCAATTTTTCCGCTTTACAGGTATGTTTTGTTCTGGTGTTTCTAACTCAGGTATACGCATTTCCGGTATGCGCTGTTCTAGAATGTGTTGTTCAAAGTTATGTTGTTCAGGTATACGAGTTTCTTCTTCTCTATGTTGTTCTTGATATGCATATTTCCGAGATCCGGTTTGAAAGATGTTTAGGTTGAAATCTTCAGGAAGTTTAACGCCCTTGCTTGTGAGCATTAACAGATATTTTTCTTTGTCATTTTCCATGAGTTTCTCGACAAATTTTTGGAATGAGGGGTTTTCCTGACATTCTCGAAGAAGTGCGTCAGTAATTTCAGTTTCTTCGACGGGTGGAACTTCAAAAGGATTTGATAATCTTCGATTCATACTTGATTCTGCGTGTGCCTCGCTTTGTTTGTCTCGTTGAGAGTGAGTAACAGGCATTTTAGTAGAAACTTTCAGTGATGAAAGGAAAAAAGTCCTCTTCGATGCGTTGCTCAGGTGTTGGTGGTTCTGGCCGAGATGCATTATATGTGATGCACTCGTCGAGCAAGAATGCTGGATTGATTTTCCCGCCGCGGTTTATGGTTTGACCAAAAGCAGACTTTTGACAGTATGCTCTTGTTTTCAAAGGTTCCTTGTCAAATTCGCTAGATTTGTTTTGGACGTAACGTTTGAAGTGATGAAGGAATACCCGATGAGATTTGAAGAGTTGACAATTGATGTATAAAAACTTATTTCTCTTGATGAATTTGGAAAAACTAGGTAGTTGTTTCTTCAACGTGATGTTACGATAGAGGTTCTTTCTTCTCAGAATAAGGGGATTAGTCATGCAAGAGTGATCAATGGTTTCCTTTGATTTGTTTGGATTCAGTTGATTCTTGTTTTGAAAATTGCAAATCTTACTTTATCAGAGTGAAGGCTTAGATGACCCTTCACAACAAAGCGTGTCAAATGATATGGATAAAAGTTTCCCGATCTGGAAACTGGATTTGACAATTTGAAAATTTTAAACAAGTGTTTGAGATAAAATCCGTAAGATTGTAAAGGATTCCGATGACACTGATGATGAAAATTTTTCGGATTATGATAGGAGAGACGTCCTTTATCGTGCGATTCATTTAGGATTTGGACAACTTTGTTTGACACAAATTTAGCTTGAGAAAAGTTTTTAATAGTTTGTTTTTGTCACTCTGGTTTGATAAAAGATGATTTTTGATGAAAAAGTTTTCTAAAATGTTTTTGAAATTTTCAAAAATTTCCAGTTTTGGACTCTCTATTTTCGGCCTTCGAGCACGCGCTAGAACAGAGTATAGATGCGCTACTGAATTTTCTTGATGCGCTAAAAGAATAGGCCAACGCGCTAATCTGCCCCTAGATACACGCTAAAGTTAGATTTTTTGGAAAAATTTTGTTTAACTGGTGTAAAATCCACGCGCTATACTGGACTTGCCACGCGCTAACTGTTGTAGTAGATTCACTAAAATGTTGTTTCTACGTGCTGAGCTGTTTCTTCCACGCGCTAAAGTTAAGACTATTGAAAATTGTTTAGAAATTGTTTGGAAAAGCGACGCGCTATACTGGGCTTTTTACGCGCTAACTGTTGGAGTATATGCGCTAATGTGTTGTTTCTACGTGCTGAGATGTTTCTTCTACGCGCTAGACTATTGTTGGGATGCGCTAAAGGACTTTGCACTGTTTTGCCATAGCTGAAAACGCTACTGTTTTAAATTCACGCGCTAATGTGAGGCTTGGATGCGCTAACAAAAGTTTTGCACGCGCTAAGATGTTGTTCTTATGCGCTAGACTGCCCTGATTTTTTTGTTTTGGGTATTTTCTTGAGTTTTTTGAATCTTATTGAGGAATTTTCAAGTGCGATGGATGATTTTCTGAAGTAATAAATGCAAGCACGGCATAAAAAGTACAACCATTTTGCCTAATCTAACAAAAAGTGTATGTTCTACGAGGATGTGTTCAAATCCCCAATGTTTTAATAGGTTTGGATACAAGTAGTACACTTCAGAAAGACTCTTTATTCAAGGGTCATAAATAACATCATAGCCCACTAGTCTCGATACTCCATCAGCTCAAACAGCCGTGTCACCCCCTAGAGGGCGCCCGTTTTTTTGCCTTTTGCCAGAAGTTAACTCAAAGTGAATTGCTTCACAGTTGAGTAGTTATCTTGGGAGATATATGGTGAGTAATCTTGGGGGCGGATTCTTCCCCACCTTTGCACTATGATGTTACAAATGTTTGGTTACTGACTCGGTTCAAAGTTTCTAATTCTATGGTTCTTAATCAGGCTTCCCGTTCGGCCGTCAGTGATAAACTCCCTCAGGAGGCTTCCCAACCTTTAGAACAAAGACTTTACGTATCTTGCAGATACTGGGGGAAGGCTAATCACTGCGCGCAACCGTTGAAAAGGACTTTCGTCACTTTCCACATTTGATTATAGTGGGTTGGAATTCTTGGCGTCAAAGTCATTCCCCACTTAGGTCGTTCCCTTCACACCGGCCATAAATGGCTTTAAGAGTTGATTGCAACTCCTCGGGAAGGCAAGCCTGCTAAAGGATGTAAATGCTTGAATTACTGAAAGCTTGTAAGAGTGGTCTGGATTTTTGATCACCCAATTAAGGGGAGAGCATATTCCTTCCACTTTCGAGGCAGAGCAATCAAAAATTCTTTTTAAACCTTTAATTCAGTGATTTGCTAACCTCTACTGGGAGATGTTGCTCCAAGAAAAGCATGGTGTTTCTTTTAGTTCCCCAAAGCAATGATTTTTTAATCTAAGGAAATAAACAAGTCAACAAAGCAAAAGGTTCGATTTGGTCAATAAAAGAAAATCAGAAAAGGGGAATAAATTCCCTCTTTTGATTGTAACAAAGCTTTTTGAGGTGAGGTTCTTTCCTTGGTGCAAAAATTAAAGATGGATCCTTTTATACACCAAAGGATGGTGAGATTCTTTTTATAGCTTTATTTTTGCAAAAAAAAGAATTTTTGTTTTGTTCGTTTTATAGCCAAAAAATAGGTTCTCTCCTATGAAAGCAAGAAAATTTTGATAGTGGTTCTTTTTATAGCCCAAAAACAAGATGAGTTCAATTTTATAAGAAAAGAAAATCAAATTTTAAACTATCCTAGATAAGATAGTAAAAATCTAACTATTCTAATTCGAAGATGAAGCTCCTATCTGCAATGAAATTGTTAGAGACCTGCAAAATAAACAGTTAGATACCGCGGTGGACTTCTACAAGTCTAATTTTGAACTTTTGGTTACAATAATTGTTTTTCTTATTTCGGTCTGTGATGCGCTACAGAACAAACTGTATGCGCTACAATATATGCGTGATGCGCTAAAATAAATCTCTAATGCGCTACTCTGTTCTCTGAATGCGCTACTTTATGCATTGAAAGCGCTATTTTGTTGTTCTGTTTGGACCGACAGGAAAGAGCGTAGACGACTACACTATATATAGACCATTGAGTTGGAAGAGAAGGGAGAGGAGATGCAACCAAGGATTAGAGAATTGAATGAAGAAGAGAAAAGTAGTGAGATTTAGATTTGTTTACGATCGAGTCGTAAAAGATCGACCATGATCATCTCAGATTTAGAGTAGAATTTCAAAGAAAAGTTTAGAAATAAAAGATATAGAAAAGAGTGATAGGAAGGATGGAGTTAGTAGAAGAATCGACAGATGGAGAGCGACAAAGAGTTTGTGAACCATCTTGAAAGAAAGTGGGCAAATGTGAAGAGGGAAGCAAGTCCATCACCTCAAGCCAGTAACAAGAGCATAAGAAGGTAGGATCTACCTTAATTCTTTGATCATTATGCAAGGATAGTGAGTGAGTCATGAAGTTATATACTGTGTATTAGAATGAAGTTTGATTGAGTCAAGCCATGATTAGAACAAAATTGTTTGAACCTGCTTTTGAATAGTCTTATAGAGAAATGTATTATGAGGTACATATGATAAAATAACTAAGAACATGCATGGAAGATGTTAAAGAGTGGTAGGAATTGCATTATAGGTTGCTTTACATATTCTCTAAAGGATGGTCTAGTTTTAGACCTATGCAATATACTAATGGAAGAGTTAGAGTCAAAAAAAGAATCATTGTTGTATGCGGGAAAAGTGGGCTGATAAAACTCAATATGTGAAAATATGATAAATTACTAGTCCACACACACACACAGGACTTCTTGATGCAAGCTATGGAGTAACGTAGTGTTACTCAGCTTCCCAAGGAGGGTCCCATGGTTCTCTATCTCACAATGTCCCTCAAACCAATGTTTTTGCTCTCAGATCACTGAGCAAAATGGTTTAGGGATGGCAAATATGAGAACGAGAGATGCTTTGATAGATTTTAGTATGAGATGCGTTGTAAGCTATGTATGATTCTAGAAATGCAATAAACTAAATGATAAGATGACAAGATTAGTATGAATACTATCCTAACATGATATATTAGTCTATGATTGAGCTAAATGATAAAGAAAGTATTCTAAACATGCATATTTAGACTAATTTCTATTCTAAAAGAGGCTAAATGATGAGCATAAAAATGATATGAAAGCTTGAAAGAATTTGAGCATAAGTGTAATGCTTCAAATTTGAAAGATGATTGTTAAGAATGGAGGAATGAGAGCTCTATTTATAGCACAAATAGGGCAATGGATGGTCAGGATTGAAAGGTTTAATCAAGGGCTTAGTTTGAAAGTTGGGGATCCATGTGCACAATTTGCACCAATGAAATGGTGACAAGTGTCAACATAGGATTGGGTTGAGAGAAGAGGTTGGAGGCATTAAAGGCCTGAGAAGACCTCATGGTTATCTAAAGGCTAAGGGTCAAGTCTAAATTAGGATTACCCACTGGATTAGGAGTTAATCCAAGGATAAACCTTTGTGCAAATGATTAAGAGATAATCATGGTCAAAGCATTAATGACCTGATGAGACCCTTGGGTTGGATAGAGGTTGAGTCAAAACAAATGTTTTAACCATGTGGGAGGGTTTGAATTAACCATTAATGGTTATTGGAGACTTTGGGGATTAAGTGGTTGAAGGTTGGAAGCCTTCAATGGTTTTCAAAGACTTTAAGGGTTTTGGTGGTTGAAGGTTGAAAACCTTTAATGGTTATCAAAGACTTTGAGCCATTTGAGAAGTGACTTCCCTTTGCTTAGGGATGTGACAAAGTTTAGGGTAGGGGTTAGATTAATTAGAAGCAATTTAGAAGATTCTAGAAGGGATTAGAAAGGGGTTTGGGATTTTGCAAGTGGATGGAGGGATAATAGGATTTTAATTGAAATAATTTAATTCATTCAATTTGGTTGCAATTAAATAAATTTGATTTATTCAATTTGGGATAACTATTTAATTAAATTTTGAATTTAATTAAAAGTGGATAGGGGGATTTAATCGAATAAAATGATTTATTCATTAAATGGGTGTAGTGAATTTTATTTAAATAAATTGAGTAATTTACTTAATAAAATAGAAAAATGTGGATAATTTAATTAAATTGGATTTAATCAAATAGAGAAATGAACATAAAATATTCATTTAGGAATATGGTCATTTTTATACGTCTACAATTGTTAATTGTTCAAAAATTGCGTTCATGTAAATAAAGATACAATAGTGAAATAATTTCTTAAAGTTTGTTGATAAACTTACTAAAACTCTCATAAATGAGATTACCCAATCCTCTAGAAATTAAGTAAGAGGATAGAGAGAGAAACTTTGAGATTGAACCACGAAGAAGATGAAATAATAGGATAATGACTTATAAATGATGAAGTTCTTTTGATATCACAAGGAAAGACTTAGACTTTCAAATTTTGCAAGAAAAATAAAGATGGTTATCGAGTGTCTCATTTGAAAAGCCTTATAGATAGGTGTTTTATGAACTTGTATCATATTAGATTGTCGTTATGGTAAATTAGTGAAGTCGATGTGTTAAGTTTTAAATAATGAAAAGTCACATATTAGTATTAAACTAAATATGATGTTTTGAGAAAAGAGGTAAATGAACCACGACACTTGGAAAGATAGAGAGAGAGTTTAGACGAGATAAACTTAGAATTCTAAACCATAAGAATGGAATGCATGTTAATGATTATGCTATTTAAATGTTTTAATAATTGAATAAAAGAATGTGTACTCATTTTATTCAATTTATATGTAAGATACATACATGTGTTACACCTTCTTAATATTTTTAATCTTTTCTTTAAAATTGCTTGAAAGATAGAAGGAAAAGAATGTTTTTTTTTAAATATATATTTGATTATCCATAAAATATTGTTTCCTGTCAAATAGGATTGATTGTAATAAAATATTTACTCTATCAATTTCTATTCAAACGAAAGATTGTCTTCTTAGCATAGTATTTTATCTTGCAAGAAATAGGAAGCTAGAATTGAAAGGTGAAAGATTGTCTTCTGTATGAATTTATTCTAGATTATGTGAACAAAGCTAGATAGGCTTGTGTTTGTGGAAATTCACCTTCCAAGACGGGTGCCAAATGTGGATTATAGAGAGAATAGTTGCTTTTCCAACTATCTATTTTTGTTGTGCATGGCATTATACTCGACCGAGTAATCAAATTGAATTAACCATTGAAATAATGAAATTCTTTTATTTTATCCTCTCTACCATATCCTAGATTGATAATGAATGCTTGTTTCTTAAAAGAGTTAGAAAAATGAAAATGCTTGTATCATCTAGGCACGCACCAGATTCCATCTTGCCTTTTGAATTCTTTTGCTAAGCAATTCGTGCAGGGTCAGGTATTCTTGATTGACCAAGAATTCCGGGGAAGCGTAAGCTTCAAGGTTGGGCGGAAAATGCATCTGAATCTTGTTCTCATCTTCATGCTAAAGATTGCATTGGTGATAGCTTGGGTTGAAGATCAACGGACGCATCTCACCCTTTACTTTTTATTATTTTGTTATTGAACTTACGACAACTTGAAATGCGTAAGTATTGTATGATTGAGATACTACTTTTATCAATTTATGGAATAAATAATCTTTATCTTTTACATAAATTTTGTGTTTATTACGATCTTAATGGAATGATCAAATGAAGTAATGGATGTAAAAGTGGAATGAAATAGACTTAGTAACTAATTTATGAGTTTATTTAAGAATAAAGATTATTTCAGCTCATTATTGAAGTTAGCTCGATTTATGTCTTTACATTTTGGTATCAGTGCGCAATTTATAACTCTAGGGCCTATGATTCCGCTTCATGAATGAAGTCATGTGCTTGAAAAACTTGCTATTGGATATTTAATGCATGAAATTTGCAAATAAAGGAGCATAGAGCATTTTCAAGGTTAATTGATGACAACAACCTAGAAGAAAGAGGATGATTGATTAAGGAAGAAAAATTTCCCTCCTACTATGAAATGAATTCAGGATATTCAAGATGAGAATTATAAGGTCAAGGAAGGCAGTTGTTTACTTCTAGGATGAAAGAAGAAAGGAATCAACTCCCAATCCAAGAAAGAAGAAATAGCTAAGCAAGCTGAGTAGGATAACGAAAATCTCATCTACCATTCCTTTGGGAGACAAGAATAGTTGGACTATCCTATCGAGGAGATAGATGAAGAATATCTATATGAGCATCTCCCTATTGAGTCAACTATATGTTTAGTTCAGATGAGTCGAAAGGATGTACCCCATTGACTCCATGAGAAGAAATATAAATTTGGGTGATATCATTTATGAACAATCGATAAGTAAAGTTGTTTTTTGCAAAATCAACATGGTGTCCAGATAGATGGAGAAAGAGTATCTCCTAGAATGACATACTTAATGGACACATTAATCGGATGATAGTTTATTGAGTAAGAGTTGGGTACTTATATAGTAAAGTTGTAAGTTGGGATTTTATTGATATACAAGTGATGGTTGTTATTAGAACCTAGATGGTTGAGATGCTTGACTTATTAGACTGATAATTATTCTAACTTATCTCTTGTGAAATATATTATTCTATGTCTATAGTGTACGAGGTAGGTACTATATGGATAAGAATTATGGATGATATGATGAAATCTGCATAGGACTCTGTATTCTAGTTTTGTGTCCTTATCTTCAAACATGAAATTGTAGGTACTATGTCAAACACTCTAGAAAAGACACCCCAAGGTGTTGTAACACCCCTTCATATGTGATTAGTCCTAGTTACACAGTATATTTGATATGTATTCAGTTGATGCTTTATTGGGTTTATTGATGATTTATTTGATCATTGGTTTTTGGATTAGTTGTCTTTTGGTTGCATATTGCATTTCGTCCTTATCATGATCATAGTGAACCCCTAATGGTATGTTCAAGAGAGTAAGAGCAGAGAGTGTACCAAACATAGGCATTATGTCAGTTAGGGAAATAATACTATGTGTTGTGTAATTTTAGTTTGAGTAAATTTAATGTGTGGAATAAGAGAATAGACCTTGCAAAGGAAAATAAATTTTATACACATATTTAATAGATAGACAAATTCAAATTAGTTCATCAATTATATGAGATCTTACTTAGTTTTTACCTTAGAGATCATGTGACCATGAAAGATGTCTTTTGCTAAAATAGGTTTTGGAGTCTTAAACATTCAAGAATATATGGCCTTTGGCATAAAAACACATTTGAGATAATTGAGTATAAGGTTGTGTTAGTAGTTGAATAACATATGTTATGATGTTAGGAAATTTTCTGTCATCATGGTTGCCTTGTCGTTTGTCGATTAAGAGCATACATAGTAATTTGGAAATCTTATGGATTGATAGAAGTTTAAGGTATGAAATAGATTGAGTTGGTTGGAATAGTTGGAAATAAAAGGAATTCAAATGATGGGTTCTCATAGATCAAGGAAATTTTATCTATCATGTTTACTATAAGATCAACTTGAGATAACAATTATTACAAAATCACTTGGAAGAAAAACATTATTGAAGTTTTGAATGTAGATATTTTGGATCATAGATTTGATAGATTTGAGAAAATAACTTGAGGGTAATTAAGAATGTCAATGAAGGATGTACTCACTTAGAGGTAGAAACTTGAGGAAGTAAATATTGTACCATATTTAAAACATTTGGAAATATCTAGTTAATCTAGAGATTGTTGATAAAGATGTGACGAACCTAAGAATTTTGGAAAAGATAGTTGAGTATGTGACACAATGTTTAGCAATCGAAAGTTGAGCATGATCGTATAATAGGACTTTTGTATCAAACCTGAGTATAGGTGGTAGAAAATCAATATGAAATTTATTCAAGAATTGCTTTTAAGAACAAGCATGATATTATAGTTGGATAGTGTCAACGGATTGGAAAAGATTGCATATTTCGTACTTGGATATATATAAAGATGAATCATTAAATCTTGTGAAGACATTTACTCATTCAACTTATCAATTGCATGAAGTTTTAAAAATAGAAATATCAAATAGGAATGTTTGGATGACATTTTGGAATTGGACAATATTGAATATATCTTTGGGAACTAGATTATATTAGGCATGACATCTTTAGATAGATGACCAAACAGAAATAGTTAATCAGCTTGTGGAAAATTATTTTTGATGTATCTCATGAATTAGAAATGTGAATGGAAGAAATATTTGCCTTTGGACTGAGTTGGCATACAACAAAATCTTTTCATGCATTATTAAGAAATGATACCCATTATGATGCTTTATGACAAAAATGACAAACATTTGTCAGTTGGAATAGGATAAAGATAGGATCATCATTGATTCTAATATGCTTAAAAGAAACGAATGAGAAAATGAAATTGATCAAGAATACATTGGAAGAGATAGTCAACAGACAAGAACAAGCTATGATAATAGAAGCAAGTCTCTCAAATAATTGTCACTGAAGAGGAAATTCTTTTGAGGGAGAAGCCTCATAAGAGCTTTATTTTGTAGAGAAAATCATCAAAGTTGGTACCAAGATATGTGGAACCCTTTGATGTGCTGGAAGTATGAATCCAGTTGCTTATGGATATATGATCCAGGGATAGTGCTAGTGGAGCACATCCAAATTCTTGATCGAAATAGCATTACAACTACTAAGCAAAGATTTCACTCAGTATTGGATCCAGTGGGATCGATATTCTGATGATAGTGCTATTTGGGAGGATGATGCGATGATTGACTATCATATTCATCTTTTGTTTTCCTAGAGTAGTATTTGCTTGATGCATGAAATACTTGAATACTCTGATTTTGATTTGCATGTTGAAAATTTGGATAGTATAGATGATACTATTATTGCTATATTTGATTGAGATCATAATGAATGGTTAATATTTGTGATATTGAGAAAGTATGTTCTTATTGATAGAATAATAAAGACATCGAGACGATGTCTCTTTTAAGAGGGGAAGGTTGTCACGAACCCTATTTTTTCCATAATTATTTAATTAGGAAAATAATGTTTATTTTTCAAATGAAATTGAAATGAAATGAAAATAGAACTATTAATGAAATAAGAAAGGATATCGAATGTACTAATATGATTTCAATACAATTGAATGATCAGTAATAATTTTTATTGTAAATTGGGATCGTCATTGCTAATGAGCGATTGAGTGCAAAGTGAATGCAAGAACAAGTGAACAATGATGAAGGCGAGAACAGGGTTCAGGTAGAGTTGTCTTAGCTCTTGTATTTCATTAGGATAGATGGAATCTCTCACACACCACATTAGGATTTATATTTGCATCTTGAAAGATGGATGATTTAAATGACCTTATTTGAGTGTTTGTTCAAATTGAAATGATGAATTTGGAATGAGTAGTAGACTGATTTAAATATTTATACATATGCATTGATTGCATGATTTGAGTAGTGATTGAATTATATATAAGTTACATGAGTGATTGTGAAATATTATGCTTTATAGTTAAAAGAGATCAAATGTGTAAATGATTCGAAAATGAATATTGACTTTAGGTTATATGTTCTTTTTGTTTAGATAGGTATAAATGTATGAAAAATCGTACTTATGAGTTTACTTTTGTAAATTGGTCAATAGTATAAAATGTATATGTATATGTGAAATCGATTTAATCATATACATGTATATCTATATAGTTATAAATATCCAATTATCGTGAAATATGATTACTTCATGAATTTTGTTATATCTGCATAATCATTTGAGATTAAAATAAATATATATAGATATTATATATGTATATGGATTGACCATATACTTATATGAATCAACCATATACTTGTATGAATCAACCATATACAAGTATATACATATGTAATTAAGATATATAAAAACATATTTTTAAAATTATGAATATTGTTTTAATGAAAAACCAAAATATATATTTACATATATATTTAATTTGTTAAACAAAGATTAATGTTTATATATATATATATATATATATATATATATATTAATGAAAAAACATTAACTATATATTAAAAAATAATAAAAATGAAATTAAAAATTTAAAATAAATAAATAAATAAAACAAATTATAATAGTGATAATGGCGGGGTTAGTTTAAAGACAAATATAAATTAAAGAAGGTGGTCGATGGTAACATCGACCACCCCCCTTAAATAAAGGGAGGGGTCGGTATTACCACCGACCACCCCTCCTCCCATATAATAAAGCTGCACCACGTTGCATGCAATAACAAACATAAAACCACTGACCACGTTGCAATGTTGACACCGATCACTCATTAAATTAAATGAAAGGACATCCACATTGCAAGCTGCCAAACATGTGCCATGCGTGGTTTACCAACCCACGTAAACCCACCAATATCCACCTTGATCGACACCTAGAAAGAAGTTAAATTGAGTTAAACTTTGCATATTTTAGGGAAGTCATTTTTAGTAAAGTCGACTTAGTCTTGGAGTTAAAAGCCACATGGATAATATATAATTATGGACTTAACAACTTTAGTGGTGTGGTGTCATGAAATGGATAATGGATAACTTTACATGGTGAACACATAGGTGTTCAAATACGATTAGGACTGTTATGATCATGAGTAGTGTCACTTAGAATCAATTCACCTCTAGTAGAGATAGCCCGAAAGTAGGAAAGAGGGTAGACGACTAAACTATATATAGACCATTGAGTTGGAAGAGAAGGGAGAGGAGATGCAACCAAGGATTAGAGAATGGAATGAAGAAGAGAAGAGTAGTGAGATTTAGATTTGTTTACGATCGAGTCATAAAAGATCGACCATGATCATCTCAGATTTAGAGTCGAATTTCAAAGAAAAGTTTAGAAATAAAAGAGATAGAAAAGAGTGATAGGAAGGATGGAGTTAGTAGAAGAATCGACAGATGGAGAGCAACAAAGAGTTTGTGAACCATCTTGAAAGAGAGTGGACAAATGTGAAGAGGGAAGCAAGTCCATCACCTCAAGCCAGTAACAAGAGCATAAGGAGGTAGGATCTACCTTAATTCTTTGATCATTATGCAAGGATAGTGAGTGAGTCATGAAGTTATATATTGTTTATTAGAATGAAGTTTGATTGATTCAAGCCATGATTAGAACAAAATTGTTTGAACTCGCTTTTGAATAGTCTTATAGAGAAATGTATTATGAGGTACATATGATAAAATAACTAAGAACATGCATGGAAGATGTTAAAGAGTGGTAGGAATTGCATTATAGGTTGCTTTACATATTCTCTAAAGGATGATCTAGTTTTAGACCTATGCAATATACTAATGGAAGAGTTAGAGTCGAAAAAAGAATCATTGTTAATTATTCAAAAATTGTGTTCATGTAAATAAAGAAACAATAGTGAAATAATTTCTTAAAGTTTGTTGATAAACTTACTAAAACTCTCATAAATGAGATTACCCAATCCTCTAGAAATTAAGTAAGAGGATAGAGAGAGAAACTTTGAGATTGAACCACGAAGAAGATGAAATAATAGGATAACGACATAAATACTGAAGTTATTTTGATATCACAAGGAAAGACTTAGACTTTCAAATTTTGCAAGAAAAATAAAGATGGTTATCGAGTGTCTCATTTGAAAAGCCTTACAGATAGGCATTTTATGAACTTGTATCATATTAGATTGTCGTTACGGTAAATTAGTGAAGTCAGTGTGTTAAGTTTTAAATAATGAAAAGTCACATATTAGTATTAAACTAAATATGATGTTTTGAGAAAAGAGGTAAATGAACCACGACACTTGGAAAGATAGAGAGAGAGTTTAGACGAGATAAACTTAGAATTCTAAACCATAAGAATGTAATGCATGTTAATGATTATGCTATTTAAATGTTTTAATAATTGAATAAAAGAATGTGTACTCATTTTATTCAATTTATATGTAAGATACATACATGTGGTACACCTTCTTAATATTTTGAATCTTGTCTTTAAAATTGCTTGAAAGATACAAGGAAAAGAATGTTTTCTTTTAAATGTATATTTGATTATCCATAAAATATTGTTTCCTGTCAGATAGGATTGATTGTAATAAAATATTTACTCTATCAATTTCTATTCAAACGAAAGATTGTCTTCTTAGCATAGTATTTTATCTTGCAAGAAATAGGAAGCTAGAATTGAAAGGTGAAAGATTGTCTTCTGTATGAATTTATTCTAGATTATGTGAACAAAGCTAGATAGGCTTGTGTTTGTGGAAATTCACCTTCCAAGACGGGTGCCAAATGTGGATTATAGAGAGAATAGTTGCTTTTCCAACTATCTATTTTTGTTGTGCATGGCATTATACTCGACCGAGTAATTAAATTGAATTAACCATTTAAATAATGAAATTCTTTTATTTTATCCTCTCTACCATATCCTAGATTGATAATGAATGCTTGTTTCTTAAAAGAGTTAGAAAAATGAAAATGCTTGTATCATCTAGGCACGCACCAGATTCCATCTTGCCTTTTGAATTCTTTTGCTAAGCAATTTGTGCAGGGTCGGGTATTCTTGATTGACCAAGAATTCTGGGGAAGCATAAGCTTCAGGGTTGGGCGGAAAAAGCGTCTGAATCTTGTTCTCGTCTTCATGCTAAAGATTGCATTGGCGATAGCTTGGGTTGAAGATCAATGGACGCATCTCACCCTTTACTTTGTATTATTTTGTTATTGAACTTATGACAACTTGAAATGCGTAAGTATTGTATGATTGAGATACTACTTTTATCAATTTATGGAATAAATAATCTTTATCTTTTACATAAATTTTGTGTTTATTACGATCTTAATGGAATGATCAAATGAAGTAATGGATGTAAAAGTGGAATGAAATAGACTTAGTAACTAATTTATGAGTTTATTTAAGAATAAAGAGTATTTCGGCTCATTATTGAAGTTAGCTCGATTTACGTCTTTACATGTCATCAGGGGTCATATTGTGTCCTAATGGGTCTTATGGTGTCCTATGATCCCTTAGGACACCATATGACCCCTTGGGACACTATATGGTGCTATGGGTCGTATGGTGTCCTAAGGGGTCATATGGTGTCCTATGACCCCTTATGACACCATTTGGTGTTGTTATGTGTCGTATGGTGTCCTATGGGGTCATATGGTGTTCTATGACCCCTTAGGACACCATATGGTTTCATTAGAGGTCGTATGGTGTGCTAAGGAGTCATATGGTGTCCTATGACCCCTTAGGAAACTATATGACCCCTTAGGTGTCATTAGGGTTTATTTTGTGTCCTAAGGGGTCCTATGGTGTCCTATGACCCCTTACGACACTATATGATGTCGTTAGGGGTCATATTATGTCCTAAGGGTTCATATGGTGTCTTATGACCCCTTAGGACACCACATGGTGTCTTTATAGGTCATATGATGTTCTAAGGGGTCATATGGTGTTCTATGACCCCTTAGGACACCATATTATGTTGTTATGGGTTGTATGGTCTCCTAAGGGGTCATATGGTGTCCTATGACCCCTTAGGACACCATATGGTGTCATTATATGGTGTTCTATGACCTCTTTGGACACCATATGACCCCTTAGGACACCATATGGTGTCATTAGGGGTCGTACGGTGTGATAAGGGGCCATATGGTGTCCTGTGATCCCTTAGAGTACCATATGACCCCTTAGGTATCGTTAGGCTTCATTTTGTGTCGTTAGGGGTCATATGGTATCCTATGACCCCTTAGGACACAAAATGACACCTTAGGACACCATACAATGTCGTTAGGGGTCATATGGTATCCTATGACCCCTTAGGACACAATATGACCCCTTAGGTGTTGTTAGGGGTCATAATGTGTCCTAACGGGTCATATGGTGTCCTACGACCCCTTAGGACACCATATGGTGTCGTTAGAGGTTGTATGGTGTGCTAAGGGGTCATATTGTGTCCTAAACATTCCTAGGACATCATATAACCCCTTAGGACACCATATGACCCCTTAGGTATCGTTAGGGGTCATATTGTGTCCTAAGGGGTCATATGGCATCTCGTGACACCATATGACCCCTTTGGACACCATATTGTGTTGTTATGGGTCTTGTTGTGTTCTAAGGGGTCATGTGGTGTTATATGACCCCTTAGGATACCATATGACCCCTTAGGACACCATATGGTGTCATAAGGGGTCGTATGGTGTCCTAAGAGGTCATATGGTGTCCTATGACCCCTTAGGACACTATATGACCCCTTAGGTGTCGTCAAGGGTCGTATTGTGTCCTAATGGGTCATATGGTGTTCTATGACGCCTTAGGACACCATATGACCCCTTCGGACACTATATGGTGCTATGGGTTGTATGGTGTCCTAAGGGGTCATGTGGTGTCCTATGACCCCTTAAGACACCATATGACCCCTTAGGACACCATTTCATGTTGTTATGTGTGGTATGGTGTCCTAAGGGGTCATATGGTGTTCTATGACCTGTTAGGATACCATATGACCCCTTAGGACACCATATGGTTTCGTTAGGGGTCGTATGGGGTGCTAAGGATTCATATGGTGTCCTATGACCCCTTAGGAAACTATATCACCCCTTAGGTGTCGTTAGGGTTTATTTTGTGTCCTAAGGGGTCATATTGTGTCCTAAGGGGTCATATGGTGTCCTATGACCCCTTAGGAGACAATATGACCCCTTAGGTGTTGTTAGGGGTCATATTAGGTCGTAACGGATCATATGGTGTCCTACGACCCCTTAGGACACCATATCGTGTCGTTAGGGGTTGTATGGTATGCTAAGGGGTCATATTTTGTCCTAAAGGTTCCTAGGACATCATATAACCCCTTAGGACACCATACGACCCCTTAGGTATCATTAGGGGTCATATTGTGTCCTAAGAGGTCATATGGTGTCTCGTGACACCATATGACCCCTTAGAACACCATGTTGTGTCGTTGTGAGTCTTCTTGTGTTCTAAGAGGTCATATGGTGTTATATGACACCTTAGGAGACCATATGACCCCTTAGGACACCATATGGCATTGTAAGGGGTCATATGGTGTCCTAAGGGGTCATATGGTGTCCTATGACCCCTTAGAACACTATTTGACCCCTTAGGTGTCATCAGGGGTCGTATTGTGTCCTAATAGGTCATATAGTGTCCTATGACCCCTTAGGACACCATATGACCCCTTGGGACACTATATGGTGTTGTGGACCGTATGGTGTCCTAAGGGGTCATATGGTGTCCTATGACCCCTTAGGACACCATATGACCCCTGAGGACACCATTTGGTGTTGTTATGTGTTGTATGGTGTCCTAAGCAGTCATATGGTGTTCTATGACCCCTTAGGATAGCATATGACCCCTTATGACACCATATGGTGTTGTTAGGGGTCGTATGGTGTGCTAAGGAGTCATATGGTGTCCTATGACCCCTTAGGAAACTATATGACCCCTTAGGTGTTCTTTAGGGTTTATTTTGTGTCCTATGGGTTTGTATTGTGTCCTAAGGGGTCATATAGTGTCATATTACCCCTTAGGACACTATATGACATCACTAGGAGTCATATTATGTCCTAAGGTGTCATATTATGTCTTATGACCCCTTAGGACACCACATGGTGTCGTTATGGGTTGTGTGGTGTTCTAAGGGGTCATTTGGTGTTCTATGACCCTCTATGACATAATATTATGTTGTTATGGGGCGTATGGTCTCCTAAGGGGTCATATGGTGTCATATGACCCCTTAGGACATCATATGACCCCTTAGGACACCATATGGTGTCATTATGCATTGTACGGTGTCCTAAGGGGTCATATGGTGTTCTATGACCCCTTAGGAGACCATATGACCCCTTAGGACATCATATGGTGTCATTAGGGGTCGTACGGTGTGCTAAGGGGTCATATGGTGTCCTATGACCCCTTAGAACACCATATCACCCCTTAGGTATCGTTAGGCATCATTTTGTGTCGTTAGGGGTCATATGGTATCCTATGACCCCTTAAGACACAATATGACCCCTTAGGACACCATACAGTGTCGTTAGGGGTCATATGGTGTCCTATGACCCCTTAGGACACAATATGACCCCTTAGGTGATGTTAGGGTTCATATTGTGTCCTAACGGGTCATATGGTGTCCTACGACCCCTTAGGACACCATATGGTGTCGTTAGGGGTTGTATGGTGTACTAAGGGGTTATATTGTGTCCTAAAGGTTCCTAGGACATCATAACTCCTTAGGACACCATATGACCCCTTAGGTATCGTTAGGGGTCATATTGTGTCCTAAGGGGTCATATGGTGTCTCGTGACCCCATGTGACCCCTTAGGACACCATATTGTGTTGCTATGGGTCTTCTTGTTTTCTAAGGGGTCATATGGTGTTATATGACCCCTTAGGACACCATATGGTGTCGTAACGGGTCGTATGGTCTCCTAAGGGGTCATATGGTGTCTTATGACCCCTTGGGACACTATATGACCCCTTAGGTGTCATCAGGGGTCGTATTGTGTCCTAATGGGTCATATGGTTTCCTATGACCCCTTAGGAGACCATATGACCCCTTGGGACACTATATGGTGCTATGGGTCTATGGTGTTCTAAGTGGTCATATGGTGTCCTATGACCCCTTAGGACACCATTTGGTGTTGTTATGTGTTGTATGGTGTCCTAAGGGGTCATATGTTGTTCTATGACCTGTTAGGATACCATATGACCCCTTAGGACACCATATGGTGTTGTTAGGGGTCGTATTGTGTCCTAAGGGGTCGTATTGTGTCCTAAGGGGTCATATGGTGTCCTATGACCCCTTAGGACACTATATGTCATCGTTAGTGGTCATATTATGTCCTAAGGGGTCATATTGTGTCTTATCACCCATTAGGACACTACATGGTGTCATTATGGGTCGTATGGTGTTCTAAGAGGTCATACGGTGTTCTGTGACCCTGTAGGACACAATATTATGTTTTTATGGGTCATATGGTCCCCTAAGGGATCATATGGTGTCCTATGACCCCTTAGGACACCATATGACCCCTTATGACACCATATGGTGTCATTATGCATCGTATGGTGTCCTAAGGGGTCATATGGTGTTCTATGACCCCTAAGGACACCATATGGTGTCATTAGGGGTCGTATGGTGTGCTAAGGGGTCATATGGTGTCCTATGACCCCTTAGAACACCATATGACTCCTTAGGTATTGATAGGCATCATTTTGTGTCATTAGGGGTCATATGGTGTCCTATGACCCCTTAGGACACAATATGACCCCTTAGGACACCATATGGTGTCGTTAGGGGTTGTATGGTGTGTTAAGGGCTCATATTGTGTCCTAAAGGTTCCTAGGACATCATATAACCCCTTAGGACACCATATGTTCCCTTAGGTATCGTTAGGGGTCATATTGTGTCCTAAGGGGTCATATGGTGTCTCTAGGACATCATATAACCCATTAGGATGCCATATGGCCCCTTAGGTATCGTTAGGGGTCATATTGTGTCCTAAGGGGTCATATGGTGTCTCTTGACACCATATGACCCCTTATGACACCATATCATGTCGTTATAGGTCTTCTTGTGTTCTAAGGGGTCATATGGTGTTATATGACCCCTTAGGATACCATATGACTTCTTAGGACACCATATGGTGTTGGAAGGGGTTTTATGGTGTCCTAAGGGGTCATATGGTGTCCTATGACCCCTTAAGACACTATATGACCCCTTAGGTGTTGTAAGGGGTCGTATTGTGTCCTAACACTATATGGTGCTATGGGTCGTATGGTGTCGTAAGGGATCATATGCTGTCCTATGACCCCTTAAGACACCATATGACCCTTTAGGATGCCACACTATGTAATTAGGGGTCTTATGGTGTCCTAAGGGGTCATATGATGTCTCATGACCCCTTAGGACACAATATGGTGTCATTAGGGGTCTTATTGTGTCTTAAGATATGGTGTTTTATGAACCCTTAGGACACCACATGACCCCTTAGGACACCATATGACCCCTTAGGACACCAAATGACCCCTTATGAGACCTTATGGTGTCGTTAGGGGTCATTTTGTGTCCTAAGGGATCATATGGTTTTTTATGACCCCTTAAGACACCATATAACCCCTTAGGAGATCATATGTACTAAGTTTCAAATAAGGAGAGATATAAGGGTGAAGAGAGATGAAGAGATAAAGAGAGGGAGAAGAACTAAAGGACAAAGACATAAATAGAGATATAGATATTAACGAAAATGAAGTGAGAGGGAGAAAAACTAAAGGACAAGGATGGATAGAAAGAGGTAGACATATCTAGATATTGAAAAGGAGAGAGGAAGATAGAGATAAAAAATGATGATAAAGGGAGAGGGAGAAGAATAGATATAGAGAAAGAGAGAGGTAAAGACAAAGATAAATATATAAAGAGATGGAGAAAAATGGATAGATGGGTAAAGAGAATGAGATAAAAAAGGAAGAGAAATGTCGATAGATAGAGAGATATAGATAGTGCAAGAGAGTGAGAAAGAGAGATAGAGACTATAGATAGGGATAGATAGAAAGGGAGAGAGAGAAATAGGGAGATATAGAGATATATAAAGGCACTATAGAGAAGGATGTGGGGAGAGAGCAAGAGATATATAAAGAGGGAGTAAATAAAGAGATAAAGGTAGAGAAAGGGAAACATACTTCAAGAGGGGATAGAGAAAGAGACAGAGAAGTAGATTAATCATGTATAGAGGAAGATATATAAAGATAGAGGAACATATAGAAAGAGATGGAGATGTGAATATGGAGATAGAGATAGATATGGATAGAAAGTGATAGAGAGAGTAAGACAAATGGATGGAGAAATGGAGTGAATAAGTGAGATTTAGAGATAATGAGATATAAATATACATGAAGATAGATCTATAGGGATATAGAGATAGAGGGAACAAGATAGAGAGATAAAGGAGGTGATAGAGACAAGTAATATATAAGTATAGGTAGGATAAGGTAGAGGAGGGAGATAAATAGAGAGAAGAGAGATTATTAGAGAGAAATATAGAAATAAGGAGTGACAATGAAGGAGTGGGAGAGGGAGAGATAGGAATAGAAAGATGGAGATATATGCAAAGATGCATGTAACTTGGGAATTTATTTATCTAGATGGGATGATAAAATAAGTGACATAGGTAGAGAAGAAAGAGATAGATAATATATATATATATAGACAAGTGATAGATAAAGGAGGTGATAGGAAAAAAATGAGACTTTGTATGCAAAATTTGTGAGTATTTAAAGTTTTAAAATTGAAGGACTAACTTCAAATGATTATAATTAATTTTTGGTCTATAATATCATAAAGCTACCTTATCCATTTGATAGGTCTCTTAATTACCTTTCCAAAGCCTATAAAAAATCAAAATTTTGATAAGAAATGCTAAAGTTATGCCCATTTTACTAAACTATACTTTTTATGTTGAGAAAAACGGATATCCGATTTGAAAAAGTATGACATCACAATAGTGACATCACAAATCGGATATCTAATATTAATGGATATCTGAATTTTGGTCGACCCAAACAAAAAGTCAAAGCGGATTTTGGTGTGTTTGGAAAGGTTTAAAATGTATTTTTTTCTCCATTGCCACTTTTTGACCCCCCATGATCTTGCACATACCCTATACTCTTCCTTTAAATTATATTGAGGCTAGTTTTTATCATTATTTCTGAACAATCATTCTATCTCTTCGGTATTAATGATCTCATCACCATCAATGCTACATTTAGTAACTATAGGCTCACCTAAGCTTCTCTTTATGGTTTCACATTTTTCTATACTAAGTGCAACAATGCAACCTTTGTCTTTAGATCCACCACGTAGGTCAGATTGATCATGAAATGCAATATGAGGCATTTTTTACCTTTTTGGATTATGATCCTTGTTTTTTCTAATCCACACCTTCTCAAACTTATTATTTGGGTTAGTAGATTTATTTTCCTTTCTATTGAGGTTAGCATTTCTCACAAAATGTTTTCTACGTTTTCTTTTGATATATTCAAAATTATTGTTCTTGTAAGACATGATATTGAAATCACCTAGAGGAGAAAATGCTATTATGCTCACAAAATTACTCTTCACTATATTAAACCTTATACAATTTATTCCCTTTGTCCATAATAACTGGGTAAGTGTACCAAGATGGCAGACCAAAAAGTTACCAATTTTTTTTTGCCCAAACTTAGCCATTTGGCACATGCCAAATAGGGTACTCACTATATTTGGCATGACAAACCTAAGGTTTGGTCACACCAAACCTATTTGGTGTGTGCCAAAGAAGGTGAGTGCCAAATTTGGTGCTAGCCAAATGGAAATGCATTTTGATAGTCCATTTCCATTTAGCTAGCACCAAATTTCTAGCATTGTCAAATTGTCTTTCTCTTTCACTCTCCCTCTCCCAACAAGAATATATACATGAAATATAGAATTTAAGTATAAGTCAAATTTCAATATATCTTTTTCCTTTTTTATATATTTCATGTATATATTGGTAGGATGTTTGAGATTGATTTTAGATCTCTAGGAGTTACAATGTAGATTCTAGGTTCTAGATGATCATTTAAATTTTCAAAAAGTCAAATTTTAGTAATCGGCACGCTTCTATTAGCATACTCTCACTCTCTCTATCCCACTACCTATATCTCTGCCAAACTCTAAACCTATAGATCTCTCTCTAACACTCTTCCTCTATCTTATTTCTACCTCTCTCTATCTCGCTCTCTTCTCTCAAACCTAATATCTGACACTACCTATTTACCTCTATTTCCTACTCTTCACTCTCTACTATATGTTTTCTCTCTTTTTACACATCCCACCTCACTAACTTTATTTCTCTAGGTCTCTCCCACCTTATCTCCCTTTGTACCTTACCTTCATTCCTTACCCCCGTCTCTATCCCTTTCTTCCTCACTCACTCATCTTCTCTCTCCTCTTAAATTTTTTTCTCTCCCCTCTCTCCCATCATTATCTCAATCACTACTACTCCCTCCCACCCTTTATTTCTCCCCATCCCTAGGTCTCTCCTTTCCTTTGTCTTTATGTCTCCATCAATATTTCATTACCCACCTCTCCTCCCATCTATTTCTCTCGCCTCTATCTTTCCCCTATGTTTCTCACTCCTCTCTCCCCAAGCTCTAGGTCTTTTCCATTTCTAGTTTTTTAATTCCCTCTCCATTTGTCTCCCTATCTCCTTACCCCTCTTTCCCTCATTGTGAACATCTCTATCTCCCTCACATCTCTAAATCTCCCCTCTCTAGGTCTCTACTACCCTCTCTCCTTCTCTACCTTTCCTTCCCTCCTTACCCCTATCTCTATTCATGCCCCCTTTCTCTCTCTTCCCTCTCCCTCTCTCTCCCCATCCCTATGTCTCTCCCTCACTCCATATATACCTATCTCTAACTCTACTCTCTATCTCATTACCCACCTCTATCTCACTCCCTAGGTCCCTCACCCCTCTCTCCTTAGTCTCTAGGTCTCCCACATCTAGATGAAGAGAGACCAAGTGAGAGAGAGGGGAAGGTAAATACAGGGAGAGACTTGAGAGAGGAAGGGGAAAGGGAGGAGTTGAAGGAAAGAGAGGGATAGAATTGAGAGAGAGAGAGAGAGAGAGAGAGAGAGAGAGAGAGAGAGAGAAAGTGGGGGTGGGTTGATGTAAAGAGAGGGAGAGACTATTGAGAGAGAAAAGGATGAAAAGAGAGGAAGACACTATAGAGAGAGATAGAGAGATGTAGGGAGGAAGAGACGGGTTGATGGAAAGAAAGGGAGATACCAGGGAGGGAGGGAGGGAGGGAGAGAGGGGGGATATATCAAGGAGAGAGAGTCTAGAGATGGAAGAAGGAATGGAAAGAAAGGGAGAGACCAAAGGGGGTAAGAGCTTAAGAGAGAGAAGGGGGTGGGGTTGAGGTAGAGAGATAGAGCCCAAGTGAGAGATATGGAGGGAGGAAGGTATGGGTTGAGGAAAAGAGATGGAGAGACCTAAGACAGAGAGAGCGGGGGAGCGGGGGAGGGAGGGAGGGAGGAATGGGTTGAGGGAGAGCGAGAGAGGGGGGGGTTGATCAAATGATATGGAGAATTGAGAGAGATGGAGGGAGAAAGGGAGGGGTTGATGGAAAGACAATGATATACCAGGGAGAGAGCCTAGAGAGAGAAATCTTGAGTGAGATGGATAGAAAGAGAGAGGGGGGTTGAGTGAAAGAGAGGGAGAGACCTAATAGAGAGAGAGGTAAGGTTTGAGGGAAAGAGAGGGATAGACCTAAGAGAGAGTGGGTGGAAGGTAGGGGTTGAGGGAAAGAGAGTGAGAGACCTGACAGAGAGAGAGACCTACCTTCCTCCCTCCCTCTCTCTCACTTGGGCTCTCTCTCTCCCTCAACCCCTCCCTTCCTCCCTCCCTCTCTCACTTGGGCTCTCTCTCTCCCTCAACCCCTACATTCCTCCTCCCTCTTTCTCTCTCTTAGCTCTCTCTATTCCCCTCCCTCCCTCTCTATGAAGGGGTTGAGAGAGAGAGATGGAAAGAGAGAGAAATACCTAAGAGAGAGAGGTCATGAGTGACAGGGAGATAATTGAGAGATTAGATCACAAGAGAGTGAGGAAGTGGTGGAAAGAGAGGGAGAGAGAGCTCAAGTGAGAGAAAGAGAGAAGTTGAGGTAGAGAGAGATAGAGAGAGCCAAAGTGAGAGAGATGGAGGAAGGTAGGAGTTGAGGGAAAGAGAGGGAGAGACATGAGAGAGAGAGAGAGGATGATGCAAAGAGAGGGAGAGACTAGAGAGATCCCATGTGTGAGAGAGGGAGGGAGTAAGAGAGGGGTTAAGAGAGAGAGAGGTTGATGGAAAGAGAGGGAGAGACCAAAGAGAGAGAGGAAGGTGAGGGTTTGAGGGAGAGATTAGAGAGTGTGTGTGTGTGTGAGAGAGAGAGAGAGAGAGAGATAGGTAGGGGTTCAGGGAGAGAGAGGGGACAAATGCAGGGAAAGAGAGGGAGAGGATAGAGAGAATATGTTAATACAAGCATGTTGATTACTGAAATTTGCCTATCTAAAATTTATATGAATATTCTAAAAACTAGGATCTACATTATAACTCTTAGAGATCTGAAACCATTCTCAAACATTCAACCAATATATACATAAAGTATAATTATAAGTATAATCCACATTTTAATATGACTTATACTTAAATATGTATTTTATGTATATGTTACACTAATGAATAGAGAGAGGGAGAGAGAGAAGAGATTGAAAAAAATTAATGCAATACATTTGGCGCTTACCAAATATTGCTCACACCAAATTCAAAACATTAATTTGGCATGCGTTGTATTTGGCATACACCAAAGTAATTGCATTGGGAAACACCAAGCCTTAGGCTTGGATGTCCTTCTTAGACCTAAAACATGTTTTTCTGCAGACATGCAAAATCTTCTCACATTTTTGTTCGTACTCCCCATCACGTTTGCACATGTTTTAATGAAAACAAAAACAAACATCATGGCAATGTTAAGCTCTCTCTTAGCTATAAAAACCTATAATTTTTTTCACATTTTGATTATGTTTAGGTATTCATCTCTAATTTATTTTTTAATGTGTTTGTTTTTTGTCAAAAACCAACATGTCATATTCTAGGCATAAATTTTTACTCGCTCATCAAATTTCAAAATAAATTACATTTTTAGAAACTAGACTCCATTCTACATAATTTTAAAAAATATATTTCTGATTAGCTTTCACAATTTTAAGGGGGAGCACACTCAAATTGCTTTTTTTCTAGATGTGTCCACTTCAAAAATTTATAAAAAATCATATATTCATCAAAATAAAAGCCCAAAAATTTGGCATAAACTACACGGTGTTAGCTACTTTCTCACTAAAGTGATTTTAAAAATTCTAAAAAAAATAACATTTTAGGGACACCACATTTGGTTCTATGTTATGTTTTTATTATAAAAATAGGACCAATAAATGTGGTGCCCCTTTTTCAAACCCTTAATATCCACCATTTTCAAAACAAATTACTAGTTTGGAAAGTAGATTTAGAGAACTTCAACTTTTTATCTTGTTGCATCTTCAAATTTTGAGTGTACCTATCTTCAATTTCTCATCGAAGTTCAAACTTTATTGATTTTAGAAAGAAAAAAAAAAAAGTGGCATTGAAACCTTTTTGGTCCCCCATCTTTGTGCACTTACCCAATTGCACTTAAAATAGTAACTATAAAAAGAATGATTATGATGCTCTGCAAAAAGGATTAGAAAATCTGTTTGATGGCAACACACACAAGAGCACAAGAAACAAACGTTAGTGTTAGCAACAAAAGATTATCCTAAACAGGCATATCAAGAGAGATATTAAGCATGAAATAGAAAGCATATAAACATAGAATAAAATAGCTAATCAAGATGCTCATAGTTGCTCCTCCCTTGTTCCTCTCCTCTCCAAGTCCCAAATGAGTGTAGCTCTCAGCTTTTAGCACTAGCCATGGATGCCATATGGAGATTCAAGATGGTTGAATATGATAGGCAAATGCTATGCAAGTGTAGATAGTGATGCTATGAAAAAGCTCTATGCTAATGCCAGTATAACAACAATACTCTAATGCTTCCTCTTTTGCTTGAGGAGAAGGGTTCTATTTATAGAAGAAATGGGGAAATGAAGGGTTAAGATTGAATGGTTTAATCAAGGGCCAAGTTTGAAAGTTGGGGATCCATGTGCACAATTGGCACCAATAAAATGGTGACAAGTGTCAATATAGGATTGGGTTGAGAGAAGAGGTTGGAGGCATTAAAGGCCTAAGAAGACCTCATGGTTATCTAGAGGCTAAGGGTCAAGTCCAAATTAAGATTACCCACTGGATTAAGAGTTAATCCAAGGATAAACCTTTGTGCAAATGTTTAAGAGATAATCATGGTCAAAGCATTAATGGCCTGATGAGACCTTTGGGTTGGGTAGAGGTTGAGTCAAAACAAATGTTTTAACCATGTGGGAGGGTTTGAGGTAACCATTAATGGTTATTGGAGACTTTGGGGATTAAGTGGTTGAAAGTTGAAAGCCTTCAATGGTTATCAAAGACTTTGAGCCATTTAGTGGTTGAAGGTTGAAAGCCTTTAATGGTTATCAAAGACTTTGAGGGTTTGAGAAGTGACTTCCCTTTTGCTTAGGAATGTGACAAAGTTTAGAGAAGGGGTTAAGTTATTTAGAAGTGATTAGAAAATTCTAGAAGGGGTTTAGGCATGCAAGTGGGAGAAATTTTGGTATTTTCAATTAAAATAAAATCATTTATTTCAATTAAATGGTGTAATTTGCATTTGGATAAATATTCAAATAAATATTAATTTATTTAAATGAGAAAAATGAAGATAAAGCATTAAAATGCTTGAAGACTTTGAGGGAAACCATTAAAGGCTCGAAGACTTTAAGGAAAACCATTAAAGTCTTAAGAAGACTATAGAAGGAAGCCATCAAGTTTGAAGACTTTAAAGCCATCAAGTTTGAATACTTTAAGGGAAACCATTAAAGGTTTCAAGTGGGTGAGGATAAATAGGATTTTAAATAAATAATTTATTTAAAATAGTTGTGCAACTTGCTTTTGTAGGAAAATACAAGTGGGTGGAGGATAAAGGTGTTTTAAATAAATTATTTATTTAAAATAATTGTGCAATTTGCTTTTGTAGGAAAATACAAGTGGGTAGAGGATAAAGGTGATTTAAATAAATGTTAATTTATTTAAATGTGAGAGGTGGGATTTTGGGGGATTTAAATAAATATTAATTTATTTAAATGTGAGAGAGTATTTAATTAAATAAATATGATTTATTTATTTAATTAATGGTCTGAATTTGGTTAAGTGAATTAAATCAAATAAATTGAATAATTTATTTAATTAATAGGAGAAGAGGGTTAAGATGAATTAATTAAATATTAATTTAATTAATTATTAATTGATGGTTAAATAATTAAATAAATACTAAGTATTCATTTAATTAAGTGGACAGATTTATGTGACTACAGATTAAACATTGCATTGTACACTAATCTTTTTGGATTGTGCCTTCAAAACCTTCTCTTTTGTTCTTGAATGTTGATTAACCCTTCATCTTCTTCCTTGTTGTTCAAAAATCACTTTGGACAAATCAAATCTTGTGTTTCCAAAGCCATGCTTATCTAGATTTTTTGTACTTTTCTTCATGACATCCTCAGTAGCCTTACTAGTTTTTTCTTCATTAAATTCAATATTGATCTTAATATATGTTGCCCTCTGACTGCAAATTATCTCATCCAAGATCTCAATACTCTTACCAAGCTTTATATTTTTGGTCATAACACTATTTTATTTCTCGAATTCCTTTCTTAATGATACCACTTCTACCTCTACTCTTTCATATTCCTTCTACTTGATCCTCAAGCTTTCTATTATTACATGATTTTGACTCCTTGCTTCTTCCAATTTAACTTTCAACTCAATAACATGCATCTTTGATTTTATTTTTAATTTTGAAATCTTTTGAGATGTTCATTCCTTGATCAATGACTCTTTTCTTCAAGTTCTTTATCCCCTTGTAAGCATGATGAAGTTATTCAAAATCCATTTCAACATCTTCTATATTTTTGGAGTACATAGTGATTGCATCCTTACGATTCCATCACCGTGAGTAAAGACTTTGTATTTTCATTTTCAAATGTGTCCTCATCACACTCCTCAAATGAGTGTCCTTTTTTCTTAGTATACAAGCCATTCTTCTTCTTGTTCTCAAATCTTTGTGTGTCTTGGAAATGTAAACAATGTAGAACCTACTATTATACCACATATAACTAGAAATTCTACTTTCACAAGTACACCAATGAAACTATGAAGAAATCAATAAAATGTGAATTATACCTTAAATGTTGATTCCTTATTGTTGTCCCATTGTGCTCTATCAATTGACATCTTATTATCAATATTTTCTCTTAGATATTTTGCACAAATGATACTAAGATGACTTCAATGAGAATGAGCTATGTGGTAATTGAAAATGCAAAGTGGAATATCCCTACAATGCAAAGAACTGTGATGATGATATGAGAATGAAGATTATATGAAGCTAAAATGGTTATGCAACTATGGATATGAAAAGCTACAATGATAATAAGATACTAATCTAATGATAATGATAAGCCAAAGTCACACTTGATCATTGCCATGATCTCTTGGAAGCATAAAAAGCACTTGATATTCATAATTTGCTAATTAGCCAAAATGAGGATGTGAGATCTCCTTTTATAGAAAATTCATGGCTCTGATCCTAGGTGGAAAAGATCAATGGATGAGAATTAATCATCTAACAATCAATGGTTGAGATTGAGTTGGTTGAGATGTGAGAGAGAAAGGGGGAGGATGTTCCTCCTAGACTAGTGGAATGGAGGAAAAGATGGAAGCAGAGGCCACATGCCATGCATCTCTCAATGACCATGAGGAAGAAAAGGAAGAAACATTCCAAGTTGTTGGAATGTGAGAGAAAATATAAGCCTGTTGAGACATTTGTCTCATGAGTCACCTTTGACCATGATGAGGTGTAGAGACCAAGATCTTGAGATTAGGCAAGGTGGAGAATGAATAGGGAATGGGATGACACATAAGTCTCCACTTCCTTTTGACAAGGGAAGGATGTTGAGAATAATTAGGTGATTAAATATTAAAATATTTAATTTTCTTAGGCACATGAGAATGAGGTGGCAAGTGAGGTGGAAAGATGATGTGGAAGAGTGATGTGGATTTTAGGAATTGACTTTGTATTTTGGAGGAATAATTAAATAATTTAGAATTATTTAATTAATAGAGAATTTAGAAGACTTAGGACCTAAGAAGAAAAAGATAATATGAATCACATAAATGAATTAAATAATTTATTTAGTGATAGAGGAATAAATATAATTAAATAATTAATATTTATTTAATTTATCTCAAGTCATTTTTAGGTGTATATACTTTGTATGCACTTTGATGCAATGTGATCAATATTACCACAATTAAAATATTTGAATGGTAACTTAGCATTATACCATCTGGAGCCTCTTTTCAAATTTGTTCCAAATTTTTCTTCTTCTAGATCTAAATCTTCATTGAGATAGAATGTAATGCCTGCCAAAATACCCTAAAGAAACTAACCAACAAACTAGGAAAAATAGAGAATTTTATTTTTAAAGAACAATTACAACACATACATCAACTACACACAATCATATAAATATAAATATGCAAGCGAAATATTTGCATCACATAAATTAACATCAAATGGACACACTTTCCCTAGGGTATTCCAATGTCACTACTTAACATAATCATCAAAATATAAACAATATCCATTTACTCTACCACATAAATCCTTCATTAATTCTAACATTCATTTCAACTAAGAAACATAGAAAAATAACTATATACTACATCATGAATCTTAACTTAATGACATAACCATAATTCACAATATCATCTACACATGAATCCAAGTCTTATAAAAGCTAGGTTCATTTTAATGCACCAATTCCAAACATCCCTAATCATTATTTCTAGCAACTAGATAATTGATAAACTTATATGGCACTAAGAGGGGGAGGTGAATTAGTGCAAGCAAAAACAATATGAATATGATCAACAACTTAAAACTTAACAAGCATAAGAGGAATATCACCACATAAGCTAATACCCAATAAAATAAACTCCACATAACACAAGAGATTTATACGTGGAAACCCAAAAGGGAAAAACCATCGTGGGAGTAAATACCTACAAGATTCACTATCTACAAAATATAAATCTTGATCGGTTAAGATCGTACAAATATGCCATGTTAGGAGCAGACCCAGTTAGGAGTCACCTGGTTAAGGGATTTAATATGATGAGCCATGTTAGGAGCTTTGACCTATTGGGATCAACCTCACAAGAGGATTTAAGACTCTGATATAGAGCTACCCTATTAGGGGATTTACAAATTAAGGCATGTTAGGACCTACTCGGTTAGGGGATTTTACTGCTGAAAACTGTTAGGAAAAAAATAGTCAAATGATCTTCATGTAACACCTCTGTGTCTGATAAGATCTGCTTTAGATCCTCAAAACTTCAACAAAACATCAATATAGAGCTTCAATAATCATTGCACAATCAAATTAGTATCCTTTGCTAATGATCTCACACTCTTACATACACACACCGACTTGATACCTCATCACACTTTTTATAAACATCTCTTAGTCGGCTACAACCTTAGAATAATTTCCTAGGTTCAATGAATCTAGACATTCTTACATTACATGCCTTACTTATGTCGGCCACCAACATAACAAACCAAAAACAAAAATTGTACCGATTTACCGATCTAAGTGACTTTATCACTACCGGTTAAGTGTTCATCAGAATGTGTGCTATGTACATCAAATCTCGCTTGTCTGGTTGAATCTACCAATGCGGTCATGAACATATCTCCAAATAATTGTCTTCGTCATTACTTTAAAACCGCTTCATCTGACTCTTCATGAATCACCTGTACCGATTTCCGAAATGCAACTCTGTCTATGTTTATCAATTGAAGTCCTAAATACTAGTTCTCTATTAAATTGTCTTTTGTACCAATTATACCTTACCAATTGGCTTCCAAGACTTAGATGACTATAAAAACATTATTGCCATCAATGACAATATAAAACTTAGTCATTAAACATGAATCTCAATCTCTTCATCACATTCACCAATCAATCCTTTACTGGTTGCATATCACCAACAATCTTTACCAGTTCAGTCAAATGACAACATTCTTCCCCTTTCACATTGATGGCAACACTTAGGAAAAATTTTGGCAACTAAGTGTGCAATACAAAAATTGACTCTACACATACTCCCCCTTAGCAGTTACATGCTACTACAAAATTGTGACTCTCTCCTACAACTATTACTCCCCCTTTGACAACAATGACAAAGGAAAGTAAATACATGAAAAGATAAATACATTTATATCAAAATTGCATAGCATATATATAAATGTGAAGTTTATACTATCTTTTACAATGTAATTCTAGAAAAAGCATCACTAAAATGAGATTTCAACTGCTTAAGATCATTATGCCAAGTTTCCAAAATAGTGTCACTTATCTCCACATGTGTCTTTATCTATCCAGCAAGCTCCTCCATGGCATCTATGGTGCTCATCTCTGATGTTGCAAGGATTGCTTCAAACTCTTTGTAAGCTCTCTGCAAAATTTCCACCTTCGGTATCAATTGTGTTTGTAATTCATGTAGGGATCTTGTCCTCTTCACCTATTCATTTTCATAAGCTCTCAGCTTATGCTGAAGTTCTACAACAGATTGTCCAAAATTTATTGTGGTCATTTAGGGGCTTAAATGACTCACTTAGAACTTCAAGTTCTTTCTCAGCTTCTTCCTTTTTCTTTTTCAAGTCTTCACAAAATAAAGAAAATTTGGCCACAGTAGTAAGGATCTTACCACCATTGTCCAATGCTTCCATCAAGTGGTCCTTATTCACAGTCATATCAACTTTTCCTTTATCAACATCATTCATTAATTTCTCTTCTCTCTTCTTCTTGTAATCCTTTTCAACACTCACATAGGTTTCATCTTCAAAAGATTTCATCTTATCACCGGCATCATTAACAAGTTGACCAAGCTTGTCAATAGGGGTAACAAAATTATCTGTATTAGTCTCTGGTAGGAGACTAGACAAAATCTCAACATCATTCTTTATTGATTCTACCTCCTTTTGTTTCTCCTTCATCCTCTTCTTCTTGGCTTGGGATTGCATGGTTGTTGTAATCTCCATCAATTTAGCTGAACTCATGTTATCCATATCAATCGGTTCTTGAATGCTTATAGCATCATCGTCATCTTCATTAACAATTTTCTTTTTAGAATCATGTGACATAGGGGTCACTTTGGGCTTTGTTGTCTTTGTTTTCTTCTTCTCTTCCTCTTTCATTTATTTATTCTTCTCCTCTTTCTTTTCCTCTTTCTTTTCCTTGTCGTTATCTCTTTCCTTTTCTTCTTCACTAGATTTTACCGATGGTGGTTGTGTATTATCAGTCTGAGTTATTACTGGTGGCTCTTATGTTTTCTTTTCTACTTCATCTTTCTTCTCTTCCTATCCCTGTTCCTATTCATGTTGCTCAAACATTTGAACGTCAACATCCACATCCTGCACATCATCAACTTGTATATCAATATTATCATTATCCGTGTCATCATCAGGGATGACAATTGTCTATGTCTCAGTTCGTGTATTCACTAGTTGATTGTCTATCAGTAGATCACCCATCACAATGTCATCAAGCTCAAAATCAATTAGTTTAACACCTTCCAGAAGATCTTCAGCCTTAAGCTTCTCTGGTTCACCTTTCTCATCTTCTTCCTCTTCATCCAGAATCAGACCCAGTACCTTCTTTAAAATTTGTTTAGTCTCCTCATAGACTGATTGGGTCTTAAAGATTAACATTCTTGTCAACCTTTTCTTCGACCTAAAACATGAATTTGCCTTAAAAAAAAATTCATCTATCTCCTCTCTTGTAGCTTCAGGTTGCAGATTCTTGAGAATAAATTCAATAAATTCTTTGTCTTGTCTCATGGTTGTCTGTCATCTTGCATCAATATTATTATACAAAGAATTGGGAATCTGCCCTTGCAATTCAATTAGGGCTTTGTTGTATTTATTTATCATGTAAACAACTGCATCCTTGATCTATCTTTGTTCATCCTCATTAAACATTTTATAGAGTTTCTTTATACCAGACAATAAACCATACTCCTTAATGTTTATTATTAAGTTTTCAAGAGGTGTGAGCTTTGTTACCGGTTCCTTTGAAGATTTCACAATTGAAGTACCAACACCCTTAGACCTTTTTCCACTGGCCCTTAGGGATTTCTTCTCTCCTTTAGATTTGGTCTCTTCATCATCTGCATCTTCCGGTTTATGTGCTTGTTGCTTTTTCCTTTTCCTAGTTTTTACTGGTGTTGCAGGTGGTTCTACAATCTTCCCTTTTCTCTTGAACTGAATCTTTGATGGTTTATCCTTCTTTGCTGCTACTGGTTTCTCCTTCTTAACAAATGTTGGTTTTTCTTTCACTTCATCTTTCTCCTTTCCATCTCTTGTCTTCATACTGGTGGAGGTACTTGTGGGAGCACTTGATGTTCCGACCTATTGAGCAACATGATTTTCTCTTGCTTCAACAATTTTCTCCTTTGTAAATCATGCTTTCTCTGCAAAGGCTTCAACTTCCTTTTTAACCTTCTTAGCAATAACCAGTTTGTTAAGTTCAGAATGCACTTGTAAGAACCTTTCTTTGTAGGTGACAAACCTTTCTGTTGTGGTATCAACCGGTTGGCTAAGCAAATGATCTGGATAGGCAATCAAAAGATCTTTGTCTACTTCATAACCCATGGGCATCACCCAAGTTGTCCTAGGATCAGCTACCTCTATCATGCAAGTACCTGTATCAACCATAATGCAAATTGTGTTTTCATATCGGTTGACAACCTCTACTAGTATCCTTTACCTTGCATGCATTTTATTTTGAAATTCCTTAAAACATCCCCATGCAATCTTTCCAAAATCATTACCAATCATCCTTATGCTATTCTTCATTTGTACCAATGTTGGAGTGTCATTTATCCATTGGATATCACCAATACTGGGGAAATAATTATGAAAGTAAAAGACTAAACCAAGAATTAATTGTCCAAACTTAAACCTTAACCTCTTATCCTTCTTGATGGATTCTAGGTTCAACATCAGTTGACTTCTCAATGCCTTTGATAGATCATAATCATTATCCTCCTTGATCATCTGGTGGGTGATGTGAATAGCAACAATAGGGATATTGTTCATCCTACTAGAGTAATAGATCTAGTAACCAATCACCATAGAAGCATACTTTACAATTGGATCATTGATATTATTCACCGTCATTGCTATGCCATCCCATTTAGAACCCATTAAATTTTCTACATCATTCTTAGGAATGGATCAGAGTACAATAACCTAACCGGTGCATAAAATCTGGTGACTGCATGAATAGCTTCCTTATAAATCTTATGTGGTCGGTCGAGTCACATAAATTGGTCATGAATTTTTCTAAGCACATATCTCACAAGTTCATTATCAAAATCATCAATGGTGTTTAGGGCATGGTGAAACCCTTTCTCGGTAACCCTTTTGAACTGTTCCTTCAAAATACCATTCTTATCACACAATGCTTTATATTGATAAAAAATAGCAACAATACCTAAATATTCCAGTTTACAATGATAAAATGATCTAACATCTTCAACATGTAAGACACCATAAGGAACTCAGGATAGGGCTCTAGCGGATTCAATTTCCATAGACTTAAACAGGTGCCTCTTAAATTCAGGATGAGGCTTGTCGGTAACATCTACTAGATGTGGGGTATCCATCTTTAGGGATTCAAACTTTAGAAATAGAAAATGGGATATGTCTGATAAATACCTTTCAATGTTTCCATACTAGGGTTCCAAACATCGGCAATGTTCACTCACCAATTATCGATTGTAGATCACCTCAAATCTCTTTGAATCTCTGTCAAACAGGTTAGATGTTGCAAGCACAAGCTATGCTCTTCTCTGTTCGCTCTTTGTGTACTCACAAGTATGCAATGTGACAAATAATATTCAAAAAGTTCATTTTATTTTCCCATTATCTACAGCATTACATGTCATTACTAGTAAAACCCTAAAACATGACTTAACATGCTAATACATATTACCGATTGCTAAAGATACATCATTTCTATCGGTTATGATCCAAAAAATCTTCATAACATCAAAATGTATCAAAATATACAGATCAGACTTACCATACTTCATCCAAGGGTTCTTCTAAAGATCTGACAATAAGCTCTCCCTAAGTTGTATAAACAACTCATTTTACCAGTGAAGGGTTCTCCACACTAGGTGAATAATTTGACTCCTCAGATGGTTTATCATTGCTCTTCTTCTTCCAGATTCTATTCATCTCAGCTCTAGTTTCCTCAATATTAACTTTCTTCTTCCCTTTCAAGTCAACAGATTGATTTACCGGTTGGTTCTTCTTTACTCTGCAAGACTTAGCAATGTGTCTTGGTTGATGACAATGATAACAAGCCATACCAGATGCTCTCCAAGGTATTGCATTGCCACTACCAGTCCTTCTTCTGCAATTCATAGCGAAATGTCCATAGTTATGACAGATTGTGCAAATCACACTCATCCTCTTTTCCATCTCATAAGGGCCAGACCGGTTAGCATAGGTCTCTGCAAAGTAGGGTTTCTTCGGTCATTAAAATTCCTTCTCCAATCACCACCAGATCTCTGATTCATGTGAGGTGTAGGATTATTAGCTCCATACCTGCATTCAATAGATCTATGCCCAAACATGTTGTATGTGTAACAATATCCATTAAATTTTCTAGGCATATAACCTTTATATGTATTAGGTCTATAACCATTATCAGCATTAGATCTACTTCTACAAACATTAGTAGTATGTCCTAGTTTATGACAACTAAAACAAACAGGCTTATAGGATTTCTTATCGGTGGGTTTCTGAATTTTAAGTGTAGATTTACCTTCTTCCATGTTGTCCTTAGTACCGGAAGACTCACCTTTCTCAAATATTGTATAACCCAATCCAGTTGTGTCACCTTTCATCCTTTGTGATTGAATCTATTCATCAAGCATGGTAGAACTTTTGTTGAACTTAGAAATTTTCTCATTAGCATCAGCAAGCTCTTTAGTAAGATATTCATTCTACTTCATAAGAGTCTCTCTAAGAGACATCGTCATATCAAGATATGCATTTATTTCTTCTTTTTTTTCTTTTTCCTCATGCCAATAAGCATACAGAGTACCAACTTCCTTATTCAACTTAAAGATCTCATGTTCTTTCTCTTTGATCTTGTCTTCTATTGTCCTCCTTGCTTCAAGTTCTTGACTCATTTTGATGGTTAGGGCTTCTATCTCTCTCCTCAACTTAGCCTTCTCATCATTCAATTTCTCCACTTTATCAACCAATGCATCTATGTTTGCTTCATCAGAAGAGCTTCTTTTAGAAACCTCCAAATATTGTTCAGTTAGCTCTTTCCTCTTAGCAAGTGAAGCTTTATACTTGCCTCTCAATGTTTCTAGGGCTTCCTCAGTTTCTACAAGTCTATTAGACATCTCTCTATGGCACATTCATTCCCCCATGTCTACCTTAGGGATCCTTCTTAAGCAGTTAAGCCTCAAGGAAGTTAGGCTTAGATACCAATTGATAAACTTATAAGGCACTGAGAGAGGGGGTGAATCAGTGCAAGAAAAAACAATATGAATTTGGTCACCAACTTAACAACTTAAAGCTTGATAAGCATAACAGGAATATCACCACATAAGCTAATACCCAATAAAATAAACTCCACATAACACAAGAGATTTATATTTGGAAACCCAAAAGGGAAAAACCATGGTGGGAGTAAATACCCACAAGATTCACTATCTGCAGAATAGAAATCTTGACTGGTTAAGATATTACAAATATGCCCTGTTAGGAGCAGACCCAATTAGGAGTCACCCAGTTAAGGGATTTAATATGATGAACCCTGTTGGGAGCTTTGACCTGTTAGGATCAACCTCGCAAGAGGATTTAAGACTTTGATATAGAGCTACCTGTTAGGGGATTTACAAATTAAGGTATGTTAGGACCTACCCAGTTAGGGGTTTTTACTACTAAAAACTATTAGGAAAACAACAGTCAAATGATCTTCATGTAACACCTCTGTGTTTGATAAGATCCACTTCAGATCCTCAAAACTTCAACAACACGTCAATACAGAGCTTCACTAATCACCGCACAACCAAATTTGTATCCTTTGCTAATGATCTCACACTCTTACATACACACACCAACTTGATACCTCATCACAATTTTTATAAACATCTCTTAATCGGCTACAACCTTAGAATAATTTCCTAAGTTCAATGAATCTAGACATTCTTACATTACACGCCTTACTTATGTCGGCCACCGACATAACAAACCAAAAACAAAAATTGTACCGGTTTACCGATGTAAGTGACTTTATCACTACCAGTTAAGTGTTCATCAAAATGACTTCTCTGCACATCAATTATCACTTGTCCGGTTGAATCTGCCAATGCACTCATGAACATAGCTCCAAATAATTGTCTCTATCATTGCTTTAAAACCACATCATTTGACTCTTCATGAATCACCTGTACCGGTTTCCAGAATAGAACTATGTCTATGTTTACTGATTGAAGTCCTAAATATTGGTTTTGTATTAAATTGTCTTTTGTACTAGTTATACCTTACCGGTTGGCTTCGAAGACTTAGATGACTACAAAAACATTGTTGCCATCAATGACAACATAAAACTTAGTCATCAAACATGAATCTCAATCTCTTCATCACATTCACCAATCAATCATTTACCAGTTGCATATCACCAAAAATCTTTACCGGTTCGGTCAAATGCCAATAGATAATACCATTGAACCTACACATAAACAATCCATATCTTAATAAAGACACTTATATAAGCATTTAACATATAACATAATGTCATTTTACAAATATTACTGTATATGGTGAAAATGGATAACAATAATAACGATATTGAAAGGCTAAATGAATTCAACCACAAAACCCTAGCCTAACAACAATAAAGATCCACCATAACATATGAAGATTACCTAAGACAATGCAAATCAAATGAAATCACAAAGATTATACCATCACATGTCCAATAGGGTTTGAATCTCCATTCTTCCTATCTCCATTGATCTTGTTTGATGTATTTGCTCTCAAATTTTATGTGCACAAGAGCTCAACAAAGAACGGAATGTGGTTGCAAGTAGGATCGCCTATGTTCAAAAGCATAGTGTAGTCAAGTAGTCAATGGGGGGGTTTGCATAGATTGATTAGAATGATTGATTAGGATGATTGATTAGGGTTGATAATGAAGGAAGCATCTCCTTATATAGAAGACACTATATGAAATGGAGGGATAAGATTGAGAGGTGTAAAAGAAGGTCGGCTATGATTAGAGGGTAGGTAAAAGAAATAATAAAATAATGAAAGGGGTAGGTAGTATAGGAATTAAGAGATGAATAACATGTGTCATAGGTAGAAAAGGTTAATGAATTAATTAAATAAATAAAGATTCATTTAATTAATAGAAGGAGTGGGATCAATTAAATAAATAAGATATTTATTTAATTTAGGAAAAGGAAAATTTAAATAAATAAATGTATTTATTTAAATGAGAAATAAGGCTAGAAGAGGATAAATGAATTAATTAAATAAATAAGGATTTATTTAATTAATAGATGAATTAGGCTAAAGTAATTAAATAAATAGATATTAATTTAATTAGATTGGACAATTTTAGGTGTCTACATTTTGCCCCTCTTTGAGACAATGCGGCTTGTCGTGTTGTTTCAAAGAAGATAAGATGAACTGATATAGAGTTGCCCCAAAATGGGATTGATATGCCCCCTCGAGAGATTGGATGAAAATGTCTGAAAAGATTGCAGACAATCTCTCGATAAGAAAGAGAGGCTAGAATGGACTGACCGGATAAAGTGACAAAGTCACGGGATAATGAAGACTGACTTGGGAAACGAGGGCTAGGGCAGTCTATAAGATAGACCACGAGGGAAATACATCCTCATTGTCATCTACACATCCAAGAGATCAGAGTGTAGAGCGAGATAGAGCAGCAGCAATCAGCAGTGATGGCAATGGTTCACAGATTCAATCGCGTTCGTCGATTTCAGAAGCCAACAGAGGCAGGAGAGCCAGTAAGTACCACAAAACCTCTTTGTACTTTGATGCATTTATTGTTGTCATTAATGCATGCTAGGTAGAGTAATAAATGCGCTTAGAATAGGGTCCAAAAAATGTCAAAAACGTGTAGGCGCGTTTGCGTTGGTGCCAAGCGCGTTTATACGGTCTAAAAGAGCGTTTATGTCATGAAAACATGTTTGTGTCCAAAAATGTGAATTTGTGTCTTCTAGGTCAAATCGGCAGTTCTATGATGAACATACGTTGTCGATTGGATAAGCTGTTGAGAGGATACACTCAAGCAGGTCCTCTAGGGAAAACTAGGATAGCAAATAGGGCTAGGATTGACAATTCTATGATAGAACATACATTGCCAATTAGGAAACTATTCAAGAGGATTCACTCAAGCATAGGCCCTAGGATAAGATAGATCAAGGCACTTTGTGGTGAACAGTGAGTACCAAGATATAGTACTTTGTGATGAACAGGGAGTACTAAAATATGAGTAGCACTTTGTGATGAACAGTGAGTGCAAATGTGAGCAGCACTTTGTGATGAACAGGGAGTGCCAAACACGTAGTACTTTGTGATGAACAGGGAGTACCACTAGGATAGAAGCAATACTTTGTGATGAACAGTGAGTGTCACTAGGACTGAGATGATTGATTTGTGTGACTATAGGAGTATTTGCCTATGCTAGAGTCACGAGAGAGATTCCCATCGATGCAAAGGTTACGACCAGAGCTGACATTTGAGGATCAAGCTGCCATCGAGGTTATGGGTTTGCGATTTATTATGTATGTGCCTGAGTTTTGGGTGAACATGGGATTGCTGACTGCACTGGCTGAGAGATGGCACTCTGAGACTTGTACATTTCATTTGTCGATGGGGGAGATGACAGTCACCCTGGAGGGTGTATACAGGATTCTGCGGATACCGATCGAGACGAAGATAGAGATGCCCTTAGATGAGTGTTCTAGGATCCGGGACTGGAGATGAGGGTGGGACATGTGGCATGGGATACCATGACATGGACAGGATTAGCACTACCAACAGTGTTGGCAGGAGTTATCAGTGGGTTCCTCTATATCAGTTTTGTACCATTTTGTATGATGATGTAGACACCTATGGGTGATTTTGTAGCCATATGTATTTTGACATCATTGTATCATGACACTTATGATTACATATATGAGATGATTCATCTTTGCGGCAGCTATATGCATGTGTACCTATGTGATGAGATGTTCTTATGTGATGCTTATGATATGGATGCAAATATGTACATGATGAAATGCAATATATTTTTTTGTTCTTTTATGTTTTTATATGTTATGCTAATGCAAATGTGAATGTATGAAATGCGGATGGATATGACAATGCAAATAACTATTTACATGATGAGAATATAAAATGTTCTAACATGTGTTGTGTGCAGGATGTGATGCAATTGTGATATCTATATGTATGTATGGAATGCTAACATGTGATAATATAGGTGAAACTACATGAGATGCAAATGTTTTTGGCGTGTTATTATACTCAGTCATGTGATAGTAGGCTACGCAGACTCGAGAAGGACGATGGAAGTCAATCAAGAAAGGGGGATGAAAGACAAGATATGAAAGTGAAAGAGCTTCTTGTGCGTTATCATCATTGAGCTTTATTATGGCAAGTAGGTTATAACAATCGAGGCATATGTTTGACCCAGAAAGTCATTGTACCTATTTGCATGGAGATAAGACAGTCACAAACAAGGAATGCCCCAGTTCATACTAGACTCATAGTGTCCTCATATCCTTGGACAAGTTATACCATTACTAAGAGACAATCCACAGACAACAAATACAAATAGGTGACTATACCCCATCCTCACCTTTCTAGTCAAAGACATCCTGGAGATAGAATCTCTAGTCAGAGACATCCCAGAAAAGCTAAAAGACATGTCACCAGAAAGATAAAATCAAAAGAAAACCAAGAATTGACACCAACATCCACTGTAGTCCTCAAGTTTAGTGTCTCTTGTCACTTGTATAAGTCTTATTTGATTGTGGTCACAATGTTTACTTTCACAAAAAGGATAGATAGTACGGAACCATATGTTGTCTGAGTCTGTTGAAAGATTTGATTTGTTGAAGTCCATTGTTACTATTGTGTCTCATCTGAAACTGACTGAATCCATGAAACTGATATTTTATTGCGGAGAAGATGAAACTTTATTGCGGATCTATGATGCAAATGTTTCTTTATTGCAGATTGTGCGCGGATAAACTGAAGGAAGCTGGAAGAAACTGTACTCATTGAAACATGTGATGTTCTCAGTTCCACACCCATCACTAGACATAGGATTTGCCTTAGCCACAGATAGGATCTGATTTATTATGACTGGAAAGGGGTGAAAAGGGAGGTTTATTATGAATGGCTAGCCAATCTTGGGTAGATCAATAACAAGCCATGATGGGAATGGGTAAGTTTATTATGGATGAATTGGTCGTGAGTGTGTGCAAAGTGAAAGGATGAAAGTGAATCCTGAAGGAGGGAGGAGCAATGTCTCTACACATGGCGTTCGTGACCTAGTTTTCACCATGGTACTTGCCCAGGGTGCCACCAAAGTGGTTTTCACCGTTGGACGGATTTATTTCTCTTTACTTTTTCTTTTTTTTCAATTTTTTTTGTGTCACAGGGCGCCTGTTTGCCAGGTTTTCACCAAGTAACAATTTTTTTTTGCTTTATGATTTTTTTGTATTTTTGAATTTTTTGAATTTTTTTGTATTTTTTGAATTAGGATACTCTAAAGAGCTATGTGTAGAACCTGCGAAGGTGCATGTTGTTGATAGGATGCTCCAAAGGTTCACCTTCTGTAGTTGAGAGCTGATATGCCCCAGATCCATATGCTGTTGTAATGATGTAAGGACCAAGCCAATTTGGTTCAAACTTTCCCTTCTTCTCTCTGTCTTGCTGATTTTTAGGATTTTCTCTAAGAACTAAGTCACCCACCTCAAGTTTATGAAGCTTAACCTTATGATTGTAGTTGTATTGTTCCTTGACTGAATGATATGTAGCTTGAGTGACTATCTTCCTTGATAAAGGAACTGAGATAGAATTACTAGTGTGTGGACTACAAAAGCCCATATGTGTGTCACCTAAAGAAGTTTGGGCATCCTTGATAACAAAGTCCTTCGAGGAAGATCCATTAAAGGTCCATGATGTATCGCCAGAAGGGAAAGGATGTGTGGAACAAGTAGATGAGTTATGAAGGCTTATGACTGTGAAAAGAAGTGAAAGTAGGATAGCATGATGGAGACTTAGGATCAACAAGTATGCTTTTTGACTTGAAATTTTAGAACTTTTGCCCCCAGTTATTTTGATATTAGGGGAGATCAACTCTTGCTCTTTCTGCTTCATAGGATTTTTATCCTTGACCTTGATTTTTGCAAAGTCCAGTAGCTTTTGATTTTGATTTGGACTAAAGGACTTTTCTTTATTATTGACTTTTATATTTTTCTTTTCAAAGCTTGATTCTTGATCCTTAATGACTAAGGGCTTTTGTGATTCTTGTTGATCCAAGTCTAGAAGTGGAGTGGAAATAGAATGAGTGGATGATATGGTAAAGCTATGTGAGTTCTCAAGAGGGATGGCGATACGCTTAATAGATTCTTCGTTGGAACCACTCTTAGGACTATTGATATCAAGAGTTGCTTGCACCACTAGAGGAGATTTGCATTCAAACTTAGTAGCCACAACACTAGGTGGTTCACACCCAATTTCTTGACAGTGCAAATTGTTTGCAGATTTTTCATGTTGACCGAATACCTTAGGAGATAGTGGGAGTTGATCAACATGAAAGATATGCTCACCACATCCCAGGTCTTTAACCTTGAATTTTTCTTTGAGCTCTGTTCGTTTTGATGTAGAATCTTTCAATGATTCTGGACCCACATATGTTGAAGATGGAACAACTTCTCAATTGACTGGGATTGTTATTTCTTATCGAGGTTGCAAATTGTTGCAATATATGAATGGATTTGGGTCAACTTTGATGGTCACTTCAACTCCATTGTGTGGAAACTTGATACATCGATGATATGTAGATGGTACTGCGTTCATCTCATGAATCCAAGGACGTCCTAGCAATATGTTGTATGTGAGATCCAGGTCTAGGACTTGACACACCACATCCTTTGTAACTGGCCCAACTCTGAGAAGTAAGGTGACTGTACCTTTGGATGAACGTTCCTCATCATCATATGCTTTGATGGTAATTTTGTTTGTAGAATTCACGGCCTTTTCAGAATATCCCAATTGTTTAATAGTGCTCAATGTACAAATGTTTAGACCTGCTCCTCCATCTATCAAGACTCGTCTGATTCTATGTTTGTGTATGAAGGCTTCAATGTGTAATGGTGCATTATGTGGCTGACATACGGAGGCGTCATCAGCTTCTGTGAATGTAAGGGAGTGTGGAATGGAAAGGTATCCCACCATGGCTTGAAACTGGTCCACGTTTAGATCAGTAGGAACAGCAGTTTCTCTCAAGATTTTGTCAACAATGGATTTATGTGCGGGGGATATGCGTAGGAGCTCAAGAATGGAGATGAGCACGGGTGTCTTCCCTAATTGTTCTACAAGGTCGTACTTAGGCTTGGTTGATGAAGAAGGGGTGTTTTTGGTTGGAGCACCTTGCAAACTGAATTTACCTTGACGAGTTGTCACATGACATTCAGAGGTTGGTTCGGAAGAAGATCCAACACCTTTTAGGACAATCTTGGGTCTCCGGGTAGAATTCTCAGGGTTTTTGTCCTTGATGATAATGGTAGAGACGTAATTGTCCATTGAGATGTGATTGATAGTTGAATCATAGTTGTAGCATGCTTTGGTATAGTTGGTTTGATCCTCTGTGGCTTTATCTTTTCCCTTGTCATTCTTTGGGAATGGTTCCTTAAACATCTCATGTTCTTGATTGGATGAGTGTCCCTCAATCTCAATGTCACCTCTATCAATGAGATCTTGTATGATGTTCTTCAGTCAATGACAATTTCCTATCTTATGACCCTTGCTCTTATGAAATCACAATACTCATCATCATTCCACCAATTTGGTTTAACCTTTGGTTCATATGGAGGAAAATCTGGAACTGTGATTACCTTGTTTGCCAGTAGCTTCTTGAAAACTGACTCAAGTGGTTCTCCCAATGGAGTGTACTTCCTTTGTGATTTAGAAGTTGTTTGAGTATTCACTTGATTGTTTGTAGAGCTTGATCCGGAAAAAATGAATTTGGGTCGCACTGTGTTGGCGTCAACAACACCATCATTGACTGTGTTCTTGTTTCTATTCCAAAATCTCGGCTTGTCTTTTCCTTTAAAGTCATCTTTGTTTTCCTTGAATATCTTAATGACTCCTTGTTCAATTAGGACCTTCTCTATTGCTAAGCCTTTTTCAATGATGTCCTTGAAGGTGGACAAACAAGCTTTCCTTTGATCATATCCAATGTCTTTGTTAACATTTTGTGTGAACATCTCTACCATTTGTTTTTGTGGAATTTCACAAGAGCATATGCTAGCTAGATTTCTCCATCTTTGTAAAAATGATGCAAAAGACTCTCCCTCTTTTTGCTTGGTGTTGCACAAAGTAGTGACTGATATGTCTATCTCTATGTTGTAAGAGAAATGTTGGATAAATGCCTCTGATAGGTCACCCCATGACTTAATGCCAGGTGGAAGTTGGGAGAACCATTCCATAGATTGATCACCTAAGCTTTGTGGGAATAATCTCATCAAATATGTCTCTTCTACTGCTACCTCAATGCAAGCTATGAAAAACTGTCTTATGTGTGCCTTAGGATCCCCTTTTCCTCTATACTTATCAAACTTAGGTGTCACAAAGTGTGTAGGAAATGGAGGCATTGGAATGCTCTTGTCAAATGGATAAGGACATATGTCTCTCATTGTGTATGTTGGCTTTGGTGTATTTATGTCCTCCATTTTCTTTTGTAAGTCCCTGATTTGTTGTTCCAAATTGCTCTTAGGTGGAGATCGACTTCTTGGACCATACCCCATGCTTGAGGCACCAATTGGAGGAGGAGCATGTTGCATATATGGATGATATTGATCATACACATGTTCATATGGAGGAGGTCTATAATGATGTTGCGTATATGGACCACTTGGTATAGATTCATGTTGAGGAACGCCATATCTATTTTGTGCATGTATACCGTACTCTACAGGTATGTCATGTTCTAATGTGTTACCCCCAAATTTGACACGGGGTTTCCTTGTGTCCAAATTTTGAGCATGCCTTTGAATATCCAATTGCTTTGGTGGTTGATCCTTAGCATTGATATGTGATTGAGCATATTTCTCTGCATAAGACTTCCATAATGTTCTGCGAAGGTGAGTATCATATGCTTGACCATGTGTATATGGGACCTCTGGTTTTTGAAACAAAGATGATGGTGATTTAGGTACCATATGTGGTCCTCTATTGCCTCCACTATTAGGCCTTCTTTGATCCATGTTGGAGTGAGTTTGTTGCAAAGGCCGATTTTCCATTCTTTGAAACATGTCAAAATCATGAGGTATCTTGGCTCCACTTTGTGCCATCATTTGTAAGAAGTATTTTCTATCCCTCCTCTTTATTTCCTCAACCAATCGATTGAAACGGGGACCCATAATGGATTCTTCCACATCTGTTGAATGTACTGAAAAGTTGTCCATATCATCATTGTGTGTATCATTGTTGTTTGTAGTGTCCATGTTCTCAATATTTGGAATGTTTCTATAGGCATCCATGTCAGGTAATGTAGTATGATCAGAATTAAAAAAGATATCATTGTCATACTCATAAGAACTCATGTTTGTGGACTCTTGAGCCTCTTTAGTTTCTCTCCTAGATTTTTGGGAACAGGTTTCAACCATGAACTAGGTATTGATCGAGATGTGTGAGACTAGATGAAAATGGAAAAAGTATGGAAGACCAAGGGTTGGATGGAATGTAAATGAATCTGAGGTGTACTTGCAATGTCCAAAGTGTAAGACCAAGTATGTATGTAGTAGAGTAGGTGTGACTTCCAAAGAGAGGATAGTTTCTCTTGATGAGGTAAGTTGACCTTGACTCTAAGTAAGACCAAATGAGACCCAAAGGTGATAGACCTTGATGAGGGACCACTTAGCAAAATGTTGTTGTATGTAGTGTGTTGACAAAGTATGATGAGGACAAGCAAGTGACCTTTTGACTCAAGTTTAGACAAATGTAAATTTAATGCAAGATGTAAAGCAATGATGGACTTTGTGAGACCCAAAGACAAGTTGAATGCTAGATGAAAACCTGGAGAAACACCCTAGGAAGCTCAAGAATTTTGAAACTAATTGCTCTTGTTTGCTGAACTGTAAAATTTTTCCAATTTGTAAAGTTGTTGGTTGTGACCAAATCTGAATGTTTGACTGTTTTTCGTGACAAGAGGACACAATGTTGATGAGGACTCAATGTTTGCAAGTGTTTAGACTGACAATGACTCCAAGAAAAGTGTGTTGTTTGATGTAAAAAACTGTTTTGCATACACTTGAAGACACAAAAGACACAATGTTTTGTTGTTTGGTCTTGAATGTTTTGAATGTTTAAAATAAGTCAAGCACAATTCTTATGGCTGGCCAAGACAATAGTTGTTGATCCCACATGAGGTTTTACCCCCGAGGCTACGCTATTCAGAGTGGATACTTAGATGCTTGACCTCACTGGCTCCACCCTCGACACTCACTTCTCGGTTCAGCCAAGCATCAGTCCCCACGAAAACTCCCCATGGTGAACTTTGTATCTCTACTAAGAACTGTATGTGTGTGGGCCGCTACCAGAGGTCCGACCTCCTGCCTCAACAACTAGAAAGATTTTGGCTTCTAAAACAAAAAGGTGCTAGTAAGGGCATCCGCTCATGTGGCCATACATGCGGCACTTTCAGCTCTGAAAATACAGAAGGCTCCCAACCGGTAGGGGTTACGCCCTACAACTGATCAAATAAATTTGATCAAACGGGTTTATGGGGAGACATGGTGTCAGTATGAACTGATCAGCACACGTTATTCATAGTTTTCACCATGAATACAGTTATTTATAGTGGTTTGGAAGAAGATGGCTTTTCTTTTGCTACCACTTGGGTTGTTATCTTCTCACTAGTAGTCCTAATGACCACATGGGAAGATGGGCCCTCTAAAGATTAAACAAAAAGAGCCTATTGCTCAAGACACAAAAGACAATGATTCAATTTTAGTGCACCAATTGAAATGTTTGCTAGTCTATGAAAACAAGGTACATAATAAAAATCCAAAAACCCTTGCCAAGGCCCTGCAACAAAGATTTATTAGTAGTTTGGATTGTTTCAAATGATCACCCCTTCCTGCAAGCACACAAGTTAGGTAAATTTTAGATCCAAAAGACTTTGTGAAATAGGGGCCTTCAATAATGCATTTTGTTGACCAATTCAAAGATCTGATTCATCATAAAAAAAGACCACCTGTAAAATTTCAAGAGATTTCCAGAAATGTAAGAAAATCCAAAAAAATTGCTAATTTGCTCCAAAAATTAATTTTTTATGAAAAATCATATAAAATGCAAAATCAATCCAAAAAATCTGAATTTTTTACTGGAGAGTCCTAATGGTCTTCCAAACCTACATAAAAAAATTTCTGCAACAAATCCAAGCAGTTTGTGAGATATGAGTAAAATAATGCAAAACCCTAATTTTCAAAGATCTGATTTTTGAGGAATGATTTTGCATCAAATTTAAAATCACAAAGAACAGATCCTGTGTATAATTCTGAGAGATTTCCAAAAATGTAAGAAAATCTGAAAAAATCGCTAATTTGCTCTCAAAATTTTTATGAAACATCATAAAAAATTCATATATATTGAACAAATGATCCAAAAAATCTGAAATTTTTACTGAATCCTTCTAATACTTTTATTGACCTATACACAAAATTTGATGTCAAAATTCAAAGTTGTTTGTGAAATCTGATCAAAATAAGGAAAAACCCTAATTTTTAAAGATCCGATTTTTAGGTAAATATTTTGCATCAAAATTAAATCCACAAAGAACAGATCCTATGTATAATTATGAGAGATTTCCAAAAATGTAAGAAAATCCAAAAAATCTCTCATTTGCTCTCAAAATTATTTTTTTATGAAAAATCATAAAAAATTCATAGAAAATGAAAATATACTTCAAAAATTCTAAATTTTGTATTGAGAGCTCATGATCCTTTCTTCAACCTGAAAAAAATATTTGGTGCAAAATTTCCTATCTGTTTGTGAGATATGATTGAATCTCTCCAAGATCTTGATTTTGTGTCCAAAACCCTAGCTGCACAAGATTATTCTCCAAATTGTTTTACAAAACAACAATATAGGGTTAGAAAAATCTGAAAAAAAACACAGATCTAACAAAAATCCATGTCCCACGGGGCGTGCCAAAATGTATATGGTGAAAATGGATAACAATAATAACGATATTGAAAGGCTAAATGAGTTCAACCACAAAACCCTAACCTAACAACAACAAAGATCCATCATAACATATGAAGATTACCTAAGACAATGCAAATCAAATGAAATCACAAAGATTATACCATCACATGTCCAATAGGGTTTGAATCTCCATTCTTCCTATCTCCATTGATCTTGTTTGATGTATTTGCTCTCAGATTTTATATGCACAAGAGCTCAACAAAGAACGGAATGTGGTTGCAAGTAGGATCGCCTATGTTCAAAAGCGTAGTGTAGTCAAGTATTCAACGAGGGGGTTTGCATAGATTGATTAGAATTATTGATTAGGGTTGATAATGAAGGAAGCATTTCCTTATATAGAAGACACTATATGAAATGGAGGGATAAGATTGAGAGGTGTAAAAAGAGGTCGGCTATGATTAGAGGGTAGGTAAAAGAAATAATAAAATAATGAAAGGGGTAGGTAGTGTAGGAATTAAGAGATGAATGACATGTGTCATGGGTAGAAAAGGTTAATGAATTAATTAAATAAATAAAGATTCATTTAATTAATAGAAGGAGTGGGATCAATTAAATAAATAAGATATTTATTTAATTTAGGAAAAGGAAAATTTAAATAAATAGATGTATTTATTTAAATGAGAAATAAGGCTAGAAGAGGATAAATGAATTAATTTAAAAAATAAGGATTTATTTAATTAATAGATGAATTAGGCTAAAGTAATTAAATAAATAAAGATATTTATTTAATTAGATTGGACAATTTTAGGTGTCTACAATTACAACATGACATTTACAAGTACATATCTCCAAGCCATCAAGGAACCATAATTTTTATCTACAAGATAATCATCCTAATTACATACTACATCCTTCACAAGGAATTCACCCATTATACGCTTCTACCCAATAAATGAATCATAGTTTCTAATTACAAGATATATATCTAAGATACATGACATAATGAAGTCTCTCAACTAGAACATAGAACATAACTGCTCCAGGAATCCAAGCATAAGCTAAAGAGATGAAGAATCCACAAACCAATACCAATATCATACAATAATGTCATAAGGTGGAACCAATAGCCTCAACAAATGTAACTCATCCAAATGAGATTCTAATTTATCAAATATCCTAGCATAGACAAAAGATGATCCCCAACAAATCATAATGCACAGTATAATCAAATGTACAATAATTCCAATATACACCAGATAAATAATCTCTCTTGAAATCCATAAAACAACCAAATAATCAACATCACAACATCATATGAATCAAAAGTTGGGAAAACCAACAATAAGGAGTCACTGAAACCATCAAAATAAAGCATCTGGTGAAAGTATAAATTCAAAAAATACAACACAGAAACAACCAGAATAGAAGAAACAACAAAATAGTGCTTTTACTCAAATCTTCAACACATTTGCAAAAAACCCTGGCACTTATACAATATTCTATAGTGCTTTTACCAAATATTGTGGCACCTTTGACAAATATTTTAGCATATACACCATAGACAATAGTGCATTCAATACTTAGATTAGAACTTATACAAAACAAAACAATGCATTCGCACAAAACAATGGCGCATAACAGAAACAATGTAGCGCATATGTTAACCAACATGGTGCATACAATCCAATAAATAGCACATATGAGACAGTGGGCTAAAAATGGCCCAGACGCAAGATAAAATTACGACTATCTAGAAAACACTAAAATAAAATTCCCAACTCCAAACACAAATAAAATAAGGTGAAATACCATCAAATAGGAATACAATACAACAATCAACACAATAACTGGAATGAAATAAGTATCTCCCGACATTCTCAGATCTTCACCCTCATAAAACACAAACACGAGAAAACAACAAGGAACACCAAATTTCTTTGTCATATAGTCATCAAAGATACTAAAAATCAATAATCTCAAATAGCAAACAAGCATAGGAAGAGTAGCCAAGACTTAACAAAAGCATTCACGACAAAACAAAGTTCGGAAACTCCCATAAACCAATAAATGAAATCTAAGTATTAAATGCAATATTTTCTTAATATATGAAATTTTCCCTTCATCACCCATCAAGAAATCCTTTAACAAAAAATATTTTTGGAAAGCATATGCATAAGAAGGACCAAAACCACTGACCTAATGAATTGAAGATGGGTCTATGAAAATCGAAGAAGAAGACCGAAGTGGTGCAGGAGCACCTGAGCACCTGAATGCTCAAATCCTAGCAGGTATAACATTTTATTGCAAATTAAACATGTGTGTTTATTTTATGCTTCTATTAGGTTTAATAGGTTTGTTTTGTGGTGTAATAAGGCTTGGAACTCATTTGTGTTTAAGAGTTTCCAAGATTTTTGTTTTTTTGCTCAGTAGGCCAAAAATTGTCAATTTTGGGTCCAAATGAGCATTTTTGAATTTTTGATGTTGTAAAGCCTTGAAAGGCATTGGAGCATGTTTATTTAGTGTTTCTAAATGATTTTGAGTCATTTTTTTGAGTGCCACGTCACTGGAAGTCAAAATGCAATTTTTGAGCAACAAAAGTTGTCAAAAAGTTGTCAAAAGTTGTCAAAAAAGTGGTTTTTGGTGGTTTTGGTTAGTTCTAGCTTGTACCTGTCCATCCAAGGGCTTCAAAAAGTTGGCACATGTATATAAACCATGTTCCAATCATTGTATGGGTTGTTCATTTTTGGAAAATTAAGAAAAATACTTATTTTGCTCTCATTTTTGTGAGTTTTTAACTAGTTTTCTGCACTTTTGAAAGTACAGTCCGTACCATGGCTCCATGAGTCCGTACTGCTCCTATTTTTGATTGGTGTGGTCTCTCTTGATTTTTGAGTAGTGATCTCTGATCTTTTCTTGGGGTTTGGAACAAGTTTTGTTTGAAGTGCTCTTGAGAAAGACATTGTTTTGTGGTTCCAATGGAAGATCATTCATGGTCCAACTAATTTCTTCAAAGTCTCTTCATCCATGGCTTTGAGGGAATTTGTTGGATCTGTACATACTGTACCATACAACCATTTTCATTTTCTAGCAATGTACAAGTGTTTGTAAACCCATGGCAAGTATGTGAAGTGATCAACTTGGCTTGGGTATTCTTAATGTTGTGTGCATGGTACTTGCTGTTCATAGCACTGTATTTTGAAATTTTGAAGTAGACTTAAGTTGGAAAGAGTTATTATTGCACTTTACCATCCTTGTCTCTCTCATGACTCGGTTGGATGCAAGAAAAAAAGGTGTAAATAGACTGAAAGACAGTGTGTCACTGTTTCACTGTTAAAACCTCAGTGCCAACCTCCCTCAAGGACAACATGGAATGATGGATTCCTTTGTTTATGTATCATGGGATGTATTTGTAAATGTCTTCAATGTTAAGAAGTCAAGATACACACTTTGTTTGTAAAGGACCTAAATAAGGATCCTAGAAAGGTGTATTTTATGTCATAGTCTCATAATGTTGCCATGCCTTGTGGCATCTTTCAAGTGTACAAATTAAAAGATCTTTGAAGAGATTATATGTATTTTTTTTTGCCTTTCCATTAACACCTTTTGTAGGCCAGGGACAGAGTAAAGAAGCAAACAAAACAAAGAAAGGAAGTTGCATTAACCTTATTGCTGTCAAAAATGCAGTGTTGACTGTGTATGAACAACAGTTATAAAAATCCTTTCTTATTTGTTGTGCAGGGTGTTCCAACTGATGTCAAACCATTTTTGCATCCCTAATTGACATACTTTCATTGTATTTGGTTTATCAATGATCAAAGTGTATGCAAAATCTTAAAAACGTTGCTGTCCCAGTCATCTAGACTATGTTTTTTGTGAAAGGGCAGCAGTATGGCATTTGTTTGACATAATGAAAGTAGTCTAAGATGAAGTTTGAGTCCTTGGGAGTGTTTGGAATATGTCAAAGCAAGGTATAAAACATTTAATTGGGTCTAGTATCATGGAGAAGACTTTCAAATTGTAAACCCTCACTAAAACCTTCAAAAACCCTTGAAAAGTGCCTATTTTGTGGGGCAGTCCTCAAATAGTCCGTATAGTACTTGCCATAGAAAAAATCCTTGAGCTTTCATCATCAAATGACCACATCTCCAAGGGTTTTCCATGAAGTTTAGTAGATTGAGCAGGGTGAACAAATTTCACTAAAAACTAGGGCTAATTCTAGTAGCCTTTTTGGAGCAAATTTGACAATTTCATGAAATCGGTAAGGAAGGAGAAGTAAATGATTGTTCCAAATCATCAAAACTGATCAGTTAAGACCTGAGACACCCTAATGCAAGCTCCACAGCATTTCATTAATTCATTTGATCAAAATGACCACTTGAACCTAGAAGTTGCCTTGAGTAAACCAACGTTCTTTGCACCCAACTTGGAAATTTTCATTCTTGAAAGGTGAAGGACAGTCATCACACTTTGCAGACCTATTTAGATGCTCAGTCAACACATTAATATGATTTAAATCCTTAAAGGTGAAAACAAGGTTAGGTAAACCATGGTTCTCCAACAGTTGCCCATTCCTGGAAGAGAGGAGATTCAGCCAGTTGGACAACCAAACTTGTTCATTTTTGGTGACACACAAGAGGACCTCATTTCAGACTTGAATGTCTTAGCATGGAAGGTTAGGAGGAGTGATTTCCAATACAATAGGGTGCAAATAGTGTTGAATAGAGAGGAAGAGATAGGAGAAAGGTTTGGAAGAATCCCATTTGTGCCTAGGGATTGATTGCACATTGAGAACAAAGCCCACCAACCTCAAAAGAAGACCAATTTCCTTTCTACCTCCTTATCATAGTGGTATCAGAGCCAATTCAGATTTGGGTTGAGAGATTAGCATATGTCTGGTAGTGAGTCAGTGGGAGACAACACCAACAACATGGTGACCAATGCAGAGTTAGCAAAGAGGATGGAGGATCAGGGTGAAGAAAATAGACTCCTTAAGGAAAGATTACAACAACTTGAAAGAAAGTTGAACCAAGTAGAAGTCAAGACCGAAGAAGTCAGTGAGAGAGTAGAAAGTGCTGAAGATAAGAAGGAAACCTTAGAGGAAGAAGTCCCAGAACCAGATCCAATCTTGGATAAAGAACAAGAAACCTTTTTACAAGCTTTGAAAGCTTTGACTGGAAAGGCCCTAGATGGAGTGTCCCTTTTTAGTGGCAAGATGGAACCAGAAGCACTAATGGAGTGGATAGAGGGTCTAGAGAATCACTTTGAATGTGATGGTATTATTGAAGCATAGAAAGTGAAGGTAGCTAAATCCAGAATGAGAGGGGTAGCCTTAACTTGGTGGAAATTCATCCAAGAGGAAAGGGTGAAAGAGGGAAAGAAACCCATAACCACCTGGAAGACAATGGTAACTAAAATCAAAGACACCTACATGCCTGAAGATTATGAAATCCAGTTACATAGGAAGAGACAAAACTTGAGACAGAAAGACCTAGATGTCAGTAGTTACACTGAAGAATTCCAAAAACTAAGCCTTAGATCTAAGGTACAAGAAGATGAAAATGTCAGAGTAGCTAGGTATCTCAATGGATTAAGATGGAATATTCAGGAAGAGTTAAGCCTATGGTGTCCCAACATTACAAAAGTGTTTTCAATTAGCATTGAAGGTAGAAGAGAGAAACAAGAAGAAACAAGAACATAATGGTAGAGGCAGAGGCAGAGGAAACAGAGGCAGTCATAGAGGCAGTTTTGGGGGAAGGTACACAGATCATAGGTCCCAGGGAGAGTCTAAGCTTATTGAGCAAAGCGGGGATTCTCAGAGCAGACCCAACTATAGGGGTAGGGGATCAGGCAACCCAAGAAGGGGTATATCTAATGGACCTTGCAGAGGTTCATACTTCTCCACCATGAAGTGTTACAACTGTCAGAAACTAGGCCATCCAGCATATAGATGCCCAGAAAAGCAAAGCTCATCTCAAGGAGGTGATAAGAGAGTCCATTTTGTGCAAGAGGAAACCACACCAAATCAAAGGTGTCTACCATCAGAAGAAGGGGAAAACCTCATGGTCAGGAGGACCCTCATGAAAGAGCCATCCCAGAAAGATATGTCTCAAAGGAAAGCTCTTTTCAGGATCAAATGTAAGATCCAAGGAAAGGTGTGCAAAGTTATCATTGACTCAAGATCAACTGATAACATCATATCAGAAGAAGCTGCTACAAAACTTCATCTACCTAGAATACAGCACAATGAGCCCTACAAGGTCACATGGTTGGAAAAAGGGCAGCATGTATTAGTGAGTGAACAAACATGGGTAGAGTTTAACATAGGTGAGTACCAAGATAAGATTTTGTGTGATATACTACCTATGGATGCTTGTCATTTGCTTTTAGGAAGACCTTGGCAATTTGACAGGAAAGCACAATATGATGGAGAAAAGAACTCATACTCATTTTTCAAGAATGGTATCAACTATAAAATTCAGTCCCTTAATGAAGAGAGTGAGGGCAGCAAACCAAAAGTTCCCAACATTTTGTTAGTTGGTGAAAAGGAGTTCATTCATACCCTAAAAGAAGGTGATGGCATAGGTTTTGCATTGGTAACTAAACCAGTTGATGAAAAGAAAGAAAGGAAGATAGAAATCCCAAATGAGGTGCAGCAACTTCTAGATCAGTTTAAGTCAATTGTTAATGATGGTCAACCAACCTCTCTACCTCCTCAGTGAGCCATTAGCCACTAGATAGAATTCATCCCAGGTGCATCCTTACCAAACAAAGCTGCTTACAAAATGACACCTGAACAAAATCAGGAAGTGGCAAGACAAATCCAAGAGCTATTAGACCAAGGAATGATTAGAAAAAGTATTAGTCCATGTGCAGTGCCCACAGTGTTAGCACCTAAGAAAGGTGGGGCTTGGAGACTTTGTATAGATTCAAGAGCAATAAACAGGATCACAATCAGGTATAGATTCCCCATTCCTAGGATAGAAGATCTTATGGATTCTTTAGGGGGAGCAAAATATTTCAGTAAGATAGACCTAAAAAGTGGTTATCATCAAATCCGCATCAAAGAGGGGGATGAATGGAAAACAGCTTTCAAGACAAATGAGGGGTTGTATGAATGGCTAGTCATGCCATTTGGGTTAACAAATACACCCAGTACATTTATGAGATTGATGAATGAGGTGTTACATGACTTCATAGGCAGGTTTGTAGTTGTGTACCTTGATGACATCTTAATTTTCAGTCAAACCAAGGAAGAACACCTCCAACATTTGCAGATTGTCTTACAAAGATTGAATGATGAACAACTTACTATCAACCTAGAAAAATGTGATTTCCTTAAGCAAGAGCTGGTCTATTTGGGTTTTGTTGTTTCAGGGGGTGATTTGAAGATGGATCCAGATAAGGTAGAAGCCATAGTTAATTGGCCAACCCCTAAGAATGCTAGTGATGTTAGGAGTTTTCATGGACTTGCTCAATTTTATAGGAAATTTATCAGAGGTTTCAGTGCAATATGTGCACCTATGTTGGAAACCATTAAGGGTGGTGTGAAAGTGAAATTTCAGTGGACAGAAGCAGCCAACAAGGGATTTGAATTACTGAAAGTCAGAGTTGCTACCCAACTAGTGTTGATTCTACCTAGTTTTGATAAATTGTTTACCTTAGAGTGTGATGCAAGTAATATTGCTATTGGTGTTGTTTTGAGTCAGGATAATAGACCTGTTGCATTTTTTAGTGAAAAGCTTAATGATGCTAAGAAGAAATATTCTTCATATGATCTTGAAATGTATGCTTTGGTTCAGGCACTTAGGAAATGGAGGCATTATCTTCTTCCTAAAGAATTTGTGGTTTACACTGACAACCAGGCACTTAGTTTTCTCAATTCACAGGATAAGCTTAGTCACAAACATGTTAAATGGGTAGAGTCTTTGCAAGCATATACCTTTACTTTGAAGCATAAGAAAGGACAGTGCAATAAAGTAGCTGATGCATTGAGTAGAAGGTTACTTACTGTTCAAGAAATTCAAATTAGAAGTATTGGTATAGAATGTTTTAAGGATTTATATCCACATGATTCTGATTTTGCTGATATTTACAAAGTTTGTCAAGATTTTCAGAATACTTTTCATAGTGAATATGCTGACTATACTTTGCAGAATGGATTGTTATTTAGGGGTGGACAGCCGTGTGTGCCAAAAGGTTCAATGAGGGAGAATCTGATACAGGAAAAGCACAATGGTTGCTTGAGTGGTCACTTTGGTCTTAATAAGACTTTGGAATTGGTTCAGAGGCACTATTTTTGGCCTAAGATGCAGGCAGATGTCAGGAAATATGTTGAGAAATGCATGGTATTTCAGAAAGCCAAGGGTACTAGCATGAATGCTGGTTTGTATCAGCCTCTTCCCATACCTTCTAGGCCTTGGGATTGCATCAGTATGGATTTTGTGGTAGGTTTGCCCAAAACAAAAACAGGATGTGATAGTATTTTTGTGGTTGTTGATAGATTCAGTAAAATGGCACATTTCATACCTTGCAAAACTACTAATGATGCTAGTCACATTGCTTTTCTTTTCTTTAAGGAAGTTGTAAGAATTCATGGTTTGCCATCCAGCATTGTATCTGATAGAGATGCTAAGTTTTTGGGTCATTTTTGGAAAACTTTATGGAAGAAATTGGGTACTAACTTGTCTTTTGGCTCAGCTTACCATCCACAGACAGATTGCCAAACAGAAGTGGTGAACAGAACATTGGGTAACCTACTCAGATGTCTTACCAAATAATATGGGCAAAGTTGGGATCAACTCATCCATTAGGCAGAGTTTGCATACAATGACAGTGTAAATAGATCCACTGGTAAGAGCCCATTTCAGATTGTTTATGGAATGCATCCTAGAGGTGTTTTTGAGTTAAATGATGTAACTAATTTGCAGCAAGTGAGTGGTATAGCAGAAGATATGGCACAGTCTATGAAAGAAATTCATGAGCAGGTACAGAAGTCTTTACAGGAAACTACTCAAAAAGTTAAGGAGAGAGTTGATGCTTCAAAAAGAGATGTTCAATTTTCAGTGGGTGATTATGTGATGGTTCATCTCAACAAGTCATGGTTACAGAAAGGAGTGCCTACTAAGTTGCAAATGAGAAGAGTAGGACCATGCAAAATCTTGGCTAAATATGGCCATAATGCTTACAAAGTTGATTTGCCTAATGAAGTTTCTATGTCTCATATTTTCAATGTTGCAGATTTGGTGCCATTCAAAGGGGAGCTACCAACAAATTCACAAAGAGTTTCAGATCTTTCTCATTCCCTTTCTGATCTTTCTCTCCCCTCTTCTTCTACTCCCATTCCTCAGCAGGTACTAGATTCAAGAATCATCAAGAAGACAAGACACCATACCTACATGGAGCATCTTATCAAGTGGAAGGATAAACCAGTTTCTGAAGCCACTTGGATACCTGAAAGTGACTTTCTCAAAGCTGGAATTCCTCTTTCTTTACTACCCAAAGGAGTCACATGACTTCTTTGTCCTTAGGGGAGTATGGTGCAGGAGCACCTAAATGCTCAAATCCTAGCAGGTATAACATTTTATTGCAAATTAAGCATGTGAGTTTATTTTATTATTCTAGTAGGTTTAATAGGTTTGTTTTGTGGTGTAATAAGGCTTGGAACTCATTTGTGTTTAAGAGTTTCCAAGATTTTTGTTTTTTTGCTCAGTAGGCCAAAAATTGTCAATTTTGGGTCCAAATGAGCATTTTTGAATTTTGATGTTGTAAAGCCTTGAAAGGAATCGGAGCATGTTTATTTAGTGTTTCTAAATGATTTTGAGTCATTGGTTTGAGTGCCAAGTCACCGGAAGTCAAAATGCAATTTTTGAGCAACAAAAGTTGTCAAAAAGTTGTCAAAAGTTGTCAAAAAAGTGGTTTTTGGTGGTTTTGGTTAGTTCTAGCTTGTACCTGTCCATACAAGGGCTTCAACAAGTTGGCACATGTATATAAACCGTGTTCCAATAATTGTAAGGGTTGTTCATTTTTGGAAAATTAAGAAAAATACTTATTTTGCTCTCATTTTTGTGAGTTTTTAACTAGTTTTCTGCACTTTTGAGAGTACAGTCCGTACCATGGCTCCATGAGTCCGTACTGCTCCTATTTTTGATTGGTGTGGTCTCTCTTGATGTTTGAGTAGTGATCTCTAATCTTTTCTTGGGGTTTGGAACAAGTTTTGTTTGAAGTGCTCTTGAGAAAGGCATTGTTTTGTGGTTCCAATGGAAGATCATTCATGGTCCAACTAATTTCTTCAAAGTCTCTTCATCCATGGCTTTGAGGGAATTTGTTGGATTTGTACATATTGTACCATACATCCATTTTCCTTTTCTAGCAATGTACAAGTGTTTGTAAACCCACGGCAAGTATGTGAAGTGATCAACTTGGCTTGGGTATTCTTAATGTTGTGTGCATGGTACTTGTTGTTCATAGCATTGTATTTTGAAATTTTGAAGTAGACTTAAGTTGGCAAGAGTTATTATTGCACTTTACCATCCTTGTCTCTCTCATGACTTGGTTGGATGCAAGAAAAAAAGGTGTAAACAGACTGAAAGACAGTGTGTCATTGTTTCACTGTTAAAACCTCAGTGCCAACCTCCCTCAAGGACAACATGGAATGATGCATTCCTTTGTTTATGCATCATGGGATGTATTTTTAAATGTCTTCAATGTTAAGAAGGCAAGATACACACTTTGGTTGTAAAGGACCTAAATAAGGATCCTAGAAAGGTGTATTTTCTGTCATAGTCTCATAATGCTGCCATGCCTTGTGGCATCTTTCAAGTGTACAAATTAAAAGATCTTTGAAGAGATTATATGTATTTGTTTTTTCCTTTCCATTAACACCTTTTGCAGGCCAGGGACAAAGTAAAGAAGCAAACAAAACAAAGAAAGGAAGTTGCATTAACCTTATTGCTGTCAAAAATGCAGTGTTGACTGTGTATGAACAACAGTTATAAAAATCCTTTCTTATTTGTTGTGCAGGGTGTTCCAACTGATGTCAAACCATTTTTGCATCCCTAATTGACATACTTTCATTGTATTTGGTTTATCAATGATCAAAGTGTATGCAAAATCTTAAAAACGTTGATGTCCCAGTCATCTAGACTATTTTTTTTGTGAAAGGGCAGCAGTATGGCATTTGTTTGACATAATGACAGTAGTCTAAGATGAAGTTTGAGTCCTTGGGAGTGTTTGTAATATTTCAAATCAAGGTATAAAACATTTAATTGGGTCTAGTATCATGGAGAAGACTTTCAAATTGTAAACCCTCACTAAAACCTTCAAAAACCCTTGAAAAGTGCCTATTTTGTGGGGCAGTCCTCAAACAGTCCGTACAGTACTTGCCATAGAAAAAATCCTTGAGCTTTCATCATAAAATGACCACATCTCCAAGGGTTTTCCATGAAGTTTAGCAGATTGAGCAAGGTGAACAAATTTCACTAAAAACTAGGGCTAATTCTAGTAGCCTTTTTGGAGCAAATTTGACAATTTCATGAAATCGGTAAGGAAGGAGAAGTAAATGATTGTTCCAAATCATCAAAACTGATCAGTTAAGACCTGAGACACCCTACTTCAAGCTCCACAGCATTGCATTAAGTCATTTGATTAAAATGACCACTTGAACCTAGAAGTTGCCTTGAGTAAACCAACGTTCTTTGCACCCAACTTGGTAATTTTCATTCTTGAAAGGTGAAGGACAGTCATCACACTTTGTAGACATGTTTAGATGCTCAGTCAACACATTAATATGATTGAAATCCTTAAAGGTGCAAACAAGGTTAGGTAAACCATGGTTCTCCAACAGTTGCCCATTCCTGGAAGAGAGGAGATTCAGCCAGTTGGACAACCAAACTTGTTCATTTTTGGTGACACATAAGAGGACCTCATTTCAGACTTGAATGCCTTAGCATGGAAGGTTAGGAGGAGTGATGTCCAATACAATAGGGTGCAAATAGTGTTGAATAGAGAGGAAGAGATAGGAGAAAGGTTTGGAAGAATCCCATTTGTGCCTAGGGATTGATTGCACATTGAGAACAAAGCCCACCAACCTCAAAAGAAGACCAATTTCCTTTCTACCTCCTCATCACGAAGTTGCCAAACAATCCCAAAATCCAATGACAATGAAATCCAAATGCCAAAAAATCAATCCTCCAATATTCACAGAAAAACCATTCGAGATTAAAACCAGAAAATTCAATAATATTCTCCAACCAAAAGAACCCTCGAGCATAATTAAAAAACCATACTTAAAATAATCCTCCAAAGCCATACCTCATCACACCAAAATGAAAAAATAATAAAGTTAACAATAAACCTTGCCAACCTTTTCAAAAATCTAGGTAAGATATTGTTAAATAATATTAGTTCCCAAATCAACCAATAGGAGAAAAGGGTAAGTAAAATAAATAATAAATCATATGAATACAAAAACGTAAATAATTAATTAAACCAATAAGGAAAAAGAGTAGGTAAATAAACAATAAAGCAACAAGTAGAAAGACTAATAAAATAACAATTAAAAATAAATAATTAAATAAACTAATAACCAATAAATTAAATAGATAATCAAATATGCTATTAATCAAATGCACAAATAATATAAATGCCCAATCAAATATAAAGCCTCAGCATAACATTAATGATATTTATATTCATATTAATACCAACAAAATTATTTTAAGCATTTAATAAACTATATAGATCTATTAATTAATTAATTAATAATTCACAACTCCTCAAAGCATGCCAACATAAAATACCGTGTAACCACCAACAAGGCAACTCCCACCACAACTCTAGAACTGACTAGGTACCAGCTTATCCTAGAGTGTGTGTTAGGGTCTCATGTCACCTCTAATCAACTTGCCATTGAGATTAAAGACAAGCTCAGACCTGTGAAACCATGTGGACTCGATGTCTAGTACTTGTATTCCTACACAATACCAACGTCTATACAACAACATACATATAAATCATATAACATGAAATAACCAAA